>NW_027143758.1:5000-49394 GCF_026170545.1 Melanerpes formicivorus
CTGCCCCATCCCAGTCCCCAGCCCCAGCCCTACCCTCAGCCCAGCCCCAGACCCAGCCTGGCCCCAGCCCTGTCCCCAGCCCCAGCCACAGCCCTGCCCCAGCCCTGGCTCCAGCCCCAGCCCCAGCCCTGCCCATGCCTTGGTTCCAGCCCCAGACCCAGCCCTGCGCCAACCCAGCCCCAGCCCAAGGCCCAGCCTCAAGCCTAGTCCTGCCCCAGCCCTGGCCCCAATCCAGCCCTAGCCCCAGCTCCACTCTCTCCACCAGCCCAGCCCCACACCCAACCTTGGCCCCAGCCCAGCCCCAGTTCCAGCCCTGCCCCAGCCCTGCCCCTGCCCCGGACCGAGCCCCGGACCCAGACTCGGCCCCAGCCCAGCCCCCGTCCTAGCCCTGCCCCAGTCCCCGCCCCAGACCCAGCCACAGCCCCAGCCCTGTGCCAGCACTACCCCAGCCCAGCCCCGATCCCAGCCCAGCCCAAGCCCCAGCCCAGCCCCCGCCCCTGCCCAATATTTGCACCCAGCCCAGCCCCAGCCCCAGCCCTGCCCTGGACCCAGCCCCAGCCCCACCCCAGCCTCATCCCCAGCCCAGGCCCAGCCCTGCCCCAGCCCAGCCCCAGCCCAGCCCCAGCCCCATTCACAGCCACAGCCCAGCTCCAGCCACAGCCCAGCCCCACCCTGGACCCAGCCCCAGCCACAGTCCAGCCCCAGCCCTCCCCCAGCCTAGCCCCAGCCCCAGTCCAGCCCCTACCCTGGACCCAGTCCCAGCCCCAGCCCAGCCCCAGCCACCGCCCAGCCCAAGCCCTGCCCCCAGCCCAACCCCAGCCTCACCCTGGACCCAGCCCCAGCCCCAGCCCTGCCCCAGCCTAGCCCCAGCCGCAGCCCAGCCCCTGCCCTGGACCCAGCCCCAGCCCCAGCCCAGCCCCAGCCCTGCCCCAGCCCCAGCCCTGCCCTAGCCACAGCCCTGCACCGAACCCAGCCCCAGCCCGACCCCAGCCCTGGACCCAGCCCCGACCCCACCCCAGCCTCATCCCCAGCCCAAGCCCCAGCCCCAGCCCCAGCCCGATCCGTTCCCCCAGACCAGCCCAGACCCATCCCCATCTCTGCCCCCAGCCCAGCCCCAGCCCCAGCCCTGCTCCAGCCCAGCCCCAGCACCAGACCAGCCCCAGCCCTGCACTCAGCCCCAGCCCCAGCCCAGCCCAGCCCTGCCCCTGCCTAGCCCCAGCCCCAGCCCCAGTCCTGCCCCTGCCCTGGCCCCAGTCCCAGCCCCAGTTCAGCCCCAGCCAGCCCCAGCCACGGCCCAGCCCCAGCCCTGCCCCCAGCCCAGCCCCAGCCCCAACCTGGACCCAGCCCCAGCCCCAGCCCTGCCCCAGCCCTGCCCCAGCCTAGCCCCAACCCCAGCCCAGCCCCTGCCCTGGACCCAGCCCCAGCCCCACCCCAGCCTCATCCCCAGCCCAGGCCCAGCCCAGACCCAGCCCCAGCCCAGCCCCAGCCCTTTACCCAGACCCAGACCCAGCCCCGTCCCAGTCCCCGACCCAGTCTCAGCCCCAGCCCCACCCCTGGCCCCAGCCCCGGCCCAGCCAAGCCCCACTCACGGCTTCATCCCCGGCCCCAGCCCAGCCCTAGCCCAGCCCTGCCCCAGCCCCAGCCCTGCCCTAGCCCCAGCCCTGCACCGAACCCAGCCCCAGCCCGACCCCAGCCCTGCCCTGGCCCAGCCCTGCCCGGGCCCAGCCCCAGACCCAGTCCAGACCCAGCCCTGCCCCCAGCCCAGCCCCAGCCCCAGTCCAGACCCAGCCCTGCCCCCAGCCCAGCCCCAGCCCCACCCTGGACCCAGCCCCAGCCCCAGCCCAGCCCCAGCCCTGCTCCAGCCTAGCCCCAGCCCCAGCCCTGCCCTGGACCCAGCCCCAGCCGCAGCCCCAGCCCCATCCGTTCCCCCAGCCCAGCCCAGCCCCAGCCCCAGCCAAAGCCCTGCCCCAGCCCAGCCCCAGCCACTGCCCAGCCCCCGACCTGGACCCAGCCCCAGCCCCAGCCCTCTCCCAGTCCCCGCCCCAGCCCCAGCCCCGGCCCCAGCCAAGCCCCACTCACGACCCCATCCCCGGCCCCAGCCCACCTCCAGCCACAGCCCATACACAGCCCCCGCCCTGCCCCTGCCCCAGCCCTGCCCCAGCCCAGCCCCAGCCCCAGTACAGCCCCTGCCATAGACCCAGAGCCAGCCCAGCCCCAGCCCTGGACCCAGCCCCAGTCGCAGACCCGGCCCCAGCGCAGCCCTAGCCCAGACCCAGCCCAGCCCTAGTCCAGCCCCATCTGTTCCCCCAGCCCAGCCCAAGCCACCGCCCACACCCCAGCCCTGGACCCAGCCCCAGGCCCAGCCCTCTGCCAGTCCACGCCCCAGCCACAGCCACAGCCCCACCCCCGGCCCCATCCCCGGCCCCAGCCCAGCTCCAGCCACAGCCCAGCCACAGCCCCCGCCCTGCCCCAGCCCCAGGCCTGCCCCAGCCCAGCCCCAGCCACAGCCCAGCCCCCAGCCCTGGCCCCAGCCCCAGTCGCAGCCCCGGCCCCATCGCAGCCCTAGCCCAGCCCCAGCCCCACCCTCAGACCCCAGCCCAGCTCCAGCCACAGCCCAGCCACAGCCCTGGACCCAGCCCCAGTCGCAGCCCCGGCCCCATCGCAGCCCTAGCCCAGCCCCAGCCCCACCCTCAGCCCCAGCCTAGCCCCGGCCCCAGCCCAGCCCCTGCCCTGGACCCAGCCCCAGCCCCACCCCAGCCTCTTCCCTAGCCCTGCCCTAGCCCCAGCCCCACCCCCGGCCCCAGCCCCGGCCCCAACCCAGCCCTAGCCCAGCCCTGCCCCAGCCCCAGCCCTGCAACCGAACCCAGCCCCAGCCCGGCCCCAGCCCTGCCCCAGCTCTGGCCCCAGCCCTGTCCCCAGCCCGGGCCCCTGCCCTCAGCCCCAGCCCCAGCCCCACCCTCGGCCCCAGGCCAGCCCCTGCCCCAGCCCTGCCCCGGCCCAGCCCCAGCCCCAGCCGAGCTCCTGCCCTGGACCCAGCCCCAGCCCTGCCCCAGCCCATCCCCAGCCCAGCCCCAGCCCCATTGACAGCCACAGCCCAGCTCCAGCCACAGCCCAGCCACAGCCCTGGACCCAGCCCCAGCCCTGCCCCAGCCCAGCCCCAGCCCAGCCCCAGCCCCATTCACAGCCACAGCCCAGCCCCAGCCATAGCCCAGCCCGAGACCTGCCCCAGCCAAGCCCCAGCCCCAGTCCAGCCCCTACCCTGGACCCAGTCCCAGCCCCAGCCCAGCCCCAGCCACCGCCCAGCCCCAGCCCTGCCCCCAGCCCAACCCCAGCCTCACCCTGGACCCAGCCCCAGCCCCAGCCCTGCCCCAGCCTAGCCCCAGCCCCAGCCCAGCCCCTGCCCTGGACCCAGCCCCAGCCCCAGCCCATCTCCATCCCTGCCCCCAGCCCAGCCCCAGCCCCAGCCCCAGCCCTGCCCCAGCCCAGCCCCAGCCACCACCCAGCCCCAGCCCTGGACCCGGCCCCAGCCCCAGCCCTGTCCCAGTCCCCGCCCCCCGCCCCAACCCCAGCCCCACCCCCGGCCCCGAGCCCCAGCCTGGCCCCAGCCCTGCCCTAGCTCCAGCCCTAGCCCTGTCCCCAGCCTCGGCCCGTGCCCATGCCCCAGTCCCATTCCTGCCCCATCCCAGCCCCCAGCCCCAGCCCTACACTGAGCCCAGCCCCAGACCCAGCCTGGCCGCAGCCCTGTCCCAAGCTCCAGCCACAGCCCAGTCCAAGGCCCAGCCCCAGCCTAGCCCCAGCCCTGCCCCAGCCGCAGCCCCAGGCTGGACCTCAGCCCTGCCCCTGCCCTGGCTCCTGCCCCAACCCTGGCTCCAGCCCCAGCCCAGCCCTGCCCAAGCCTTGGTTCCAGCCCCAGACCCAGCCCTGCCCAACCCAGACCCAGCCCAAGGCCCAGCCTCAAGCCTAGTCCTGCCCCAGCCCTGGCCCCAATCCAGCCCCAGCCCCAGCCCCACCCTCGCCACCAGCCCAGCCCCAGACCCAACCTTGGCCCCAGCCCAGTTCCAGCCCTGCCCCAGCCCTGCCCCAGCCACCACCCAGCCCCAGCCCTGGACCCAGCCCCAGCCCCAGCCCTGTCCCAGTCTCTGCCCCCCGCCCCAACCCCAGCCCCACCCCCGGCCGCAGCCCCGGCCCCAGCCAAGCGCCACTGACGGCCCCATCCCCGGCCCCAGCCCAGCTCCAGCCCCAGCCCAGCCCCAGCCCCAGCCCTGCCCCTGCCCTGGACCCAGCCCTGCCCCAGCCCAGCCCCAGCCACCACCCAGCCCCAGCCCTGGACCCAGCCCCAGCCCCAGCCCTGTCCCAGTCCCCGCCCCCGCTCCAACCCCAGCCCCACCCCCGGCCGCAGCCCCGGCCCCAGCCAAGCGCCACTGACGGCCCCATCCCCGGCCCCAGCCCAGCTCCAGCCCCAGCCCAGCCCCAGCCCCAGCCCTGCCCCTGCCCTGGACCCAGCCCTGCCCCAGCCCAGCCCCAGCCACCACCCAGCCCCAGCCCTGGACCCAGCCCCAGCCCCAGCCCTGTCCCAGTCCCCCGCCCCCGCTCCAACCCCAGCCCCACCCCCGGCCCCAGCCCCGGCCCCAGCCAAGCGCCACTGACGGCCCCATCCCCGGCCCCAGCCCAGCTCCAGCCCAGCCCCAGCCCAGCCCCAGCCCCATTCACAGCCACTGCCCAGCTCCAGCCACAGCCCAGCCATAGCCCTGGGCCCAGCCCCAGCCCTGCCCCAGCCGCAGCCCCAGGCCGGACCTCAGCCCTGCCCCTGCCCTGGCTCCAGCTCCAGCCCTGGCTCCAGCCCCAGCCGAGCCCTGCCCAAGCCTTGGTTCCAGCCCCAGCCCCAGCCCTGCGCCAACCCAGCCCCAGCCCAAGGCCCAGCCTCAAGCCTAGTCCCTGCCCCAGCCCTGGCCCCAATCCAGCCCCAGCCCCAGCCCCACCCTCGCCACCAGCCCAGCCCCACACCCAACCTTGGCCCCAGCCCAGCCCCAGTTCCAGCCCTGCCCCAGCCCTGCCCCTGCCCCAGACCGAGCCCCGGACCCAGACTCGGCCCCAGCCCAGCCCCCGTCCTAGCCCTGCCCCAGTCCCCGCCCCAGACCCAGCCACAGCCCCAGCCCTGTGCCAGCACTACCCCAGCCCAGCCCCGGTCCCAGCCCAGCCCAAGCCCTGGCCCAGCCCCCGCCCCTGCCCAATCCTTGCCCCCAGCCCAGCCCAAGCCCCAGCCCCAGCCCCAGCCCGATCCGTTCCCCCAGACCAGCCCAGACCCATCCCCATCTCTGCCCCCAGCCCAGCCCCAGCCCCAGCCCTGCTCCAGCCCAGCCCCAGCACCAGACCAGCCCCAGCCCTGCACTCAGCCCCAGCCCCAGCCCAGCCCAGCCCTGCCCCTGCCTAGCCCCAGCCCCAGCCCCAGTCCTGCCCCTGCCCTGGCCCCAGTCCCAGCCCCAGTTCAGCCCCAGCCAGCCCCAGCCACGGCCCAGCCCCAGCCCTGCCCCCAGCCCAGCCCCAGCCCCAACCTGGACCCAGCCCCAGCCCCAGCCCTGCCCCAGCCCTGCCCCAGCCTAGCCCCAACCCCAGCCCAGCCCCTGCCCTGGACCCAGCCCCAGCCCCACCCCAGCCTCATCCCCAGCCCAGGCCCAGCCCAGACCCAGCCCCAGCCCAGCCCCAGCCCTTTACCCAGACCCAGACCCAGCCCCGTCCCAGTCCCCGACCCAGTCTCAGCCCCAGCCCCACCCCTGGCCCCAGCCCCAGCCCAGCCAAGCCCCACTCACGGCTTCATCCCCGGCCCCAGCCCAGCCCTAGCCCAGCCCTGCCCCAGCCCCAGCCCTGCCCTAGCCCCAGCCCTGCACCGAACCCAGCCCCAGCCCGACCCCAGCCCTGCCCTGGCCCAGCCCTGCCCGGGCCCAGCCCCAGACCCAGTCCAGACCCAGCCCTGCCCCCAGCCCAGCCCCAGCCCCAGTCCAGACCCAGCCCTGCCCCCAGCCCAGCCCCAGCCCCAACCTGGACCCAGCCCCAGCCCCAGCCCAGCCCCAGCCCTGCTCCAGCCTAGCCCCAGCCCCAGCCCTGCCCTGGACCCAGCCCCAGCCGCAGCCCCAGCCCCATCCATTCCCCCAGCCCAGCCCAGCCCCAGCCCCAGCCAAAGCCCTGCCCCAGCCCAGCCCCAGCCACTGCCCAGCCCCCGACCTGGACCCAGCCCCAGCCCCAGCCCTCTCCCAGTCCCCGCCCCAGCCCCAGCCCCGGCCCCAGCCAAGCCCCACTCACGACCCCATCCCCGGCCCCAGCCCACCTCCAGCCACAGCCCATACACAGCCCCCCGCCCTGCCCCTGCCCCAGCCCTGCCCCAGCCCAGCCCCAGCCCCAGTACAGCCCCTGCCATAGACCCAGAGCCAGCCCAGCCCCAGCCCTGGACCCAGCCCCAGTCGCAGACCCGGCCCCAGCGCAGCCCTAGCCCAGACCCAGCCCAGCCCTAGTCCAGCCCCATCTGTTCCCCCAGCCCAGCCCCAGCCACCGCCCACCCCCAGCCCTGGACCCAGCCCCAGGCCCAGCCCTCTGCCAGTCCACGCCCCAGCCACAGCCACAGCCCCACCCCCGGCCCCATCCCCGGCCCCAGCCCAGCTCCAGCCACAGCCCAGCCACAGCCCCCGCCCTGCCCCAGCCCCAGGCCTGCCCCAGCCCAGCCCCAGCCACAGCCCAGCCCCAGCCCTGGCCCCAGCCCCAGTCGCAGCCCCGGCCCCATCGCAGCCCTAGCCCAGCCCCAGCCCCACCCTCAGCCCCAGCCCAGCTCCAGCCACAGCCCAGCCACAGCCCTGGACCCAGCCCCAGTCGCAGCCCCGGCCCCATCGCAGCCCTAGCCCAGCCCCAGCCCCACCCTCAGCCCCAGCCTAGCCCCGGCCCCAGCCCAGCCCCTGCCCTGGACCCAGCCCCAGCCCCACCCCAGCCTCTTCCCTAGCCCTGCCCTAGCCCCAGCCCCACCCCCGGCCCCAGCCCCGGCCCCAACCCAGCCCTAGCCCAGACCTGCCCCAGCCCCAGCCCTGCACCGAACCCAGCCCCAGCCCGGCCCCAGCCCTGCCCCAGCTCTGGCCCCAGCCCTGTCCCCAGCCCGGGCCCCTGCCCTCAGCCCCAGCCCCAGCCCCACCCTCGGCCCCCAGGCCAGCCCCTGCCCCAGCCCTGCCCCGGCCCAGCCCCAGCCCCAGCCGAGCTCCTGCCCTGGACCCAGCCCCAGCCCTGCCCCAGCCCATCCCCAGCCCAGCCCCAGCCCCATTGACAGCCACAGCCCAGCTCCAGCCACAGCCCAGCCACAGCCCTGGACCCAGCCCCAGCCCTGCCCCAGCCCAGCCCCAGCCCAGCCCCAGCCCCATTCACAGCCACAGCCCAGCCCCAGCCATAGCCCAGCCCGAGACCTGCCCCAGCCAAGCCCCAGCCCCAGTCCAGCCCCTACCCTGGACCCAGTCCCAGCCCCAGCCCAGCCCCAGCCACCGCCCAGCCCCAGCCCTGCCCCCAGCCCAACCCCAGCCTCACCCTGGACCCAGCCCCAGCCCCAGCCCTGCCCCAGCCTAGCCCCAGCCCCAGCCCAGCCCCTGCCCTGGACCCAGCCCCAGCCCCAGCCCATCTCCATCCCTGCCCCCAGCCCAGCCCCAGCCCCAGCCCCAGCCCTGCCCCAGCCCAGCCCCAGCCACCACCCAGCCCCAGCCCTGGACCCGGCCCCAGCCCCAGCCCTGTCCCAGTCCCCGCCCCCGCCCCAACCCCAGCCCCACCCCCGGCCCGAGCCCCAGCCTGGCCCCAGCCCTGCCCTAGCTCCAGCCCTAGCCCTGTCCCCAGCCTCGGCCCGTGCCCATGCCCCAGTCCCATTCCTGCCCCATCCCAGCCCCCAGCCCCAGCCCTACACTGAGCCCAGCCCCAGACCCAGCCTGGCCGCAGCCCTGTCCCAAGCTCCAGCCACAGCCCAGTCCAAGGCCCAGCCCCAGCCTAGCCCCAGCCCTGCCCCAGCCGCAGCCCCAGGCTGGACCTCAGCCCTGCCCCTGCCCTGGCTCCTGCCCCAACCCTGGCTCCAGCCCCAGCCCAGCCCTGCCCAAGCCTTGGTTCCAGCCCCAGACCCAGCCCTGCCCAACCCAGACCCAGCCCAAGGCCCAGCCTCAAGCCTAGTCCTGCCCCAGCCCTGGCCCCAATCCAGCCCCAGCCCCAGCCCCACCCTCGCCACCAGCCCAGCCCCAGACCCAACCTTGGCCCCAGCCCAGTTCCAGCCCTGCCCCAGCCCTGCCCCAGCCACCACCCAGCCCCAGCCCTGGACCCAGCCCCAGCCCCAGCCCTGTCCCAGTCTCTGCCCCCGCCCCAACCCCAGCCCCACCCCCGGCCGCAGCCCCGGCCCCAGCCAAGCGCCACTGACGGCCCCATCCCCGGCCCCAGCCCAGCTCCAGCCCCAGCCCAGCCCCAGCCCCAGCCCTGCCCCTGCCCTGGACCCAGCCCTGCCCCAGCCCAGCCCCAGCCACCACCCAGCCCCAGCCCTGGACCCAGCCCCAGCCCCAGCCCTGTCCCAGTCCCCGCCCCCCGCTCCAACCCCAGCCCCACCCCCGGCCCCAGCCCCGGCCCCAGCCAAGCGCCACTGACGGCCCCATCCCCGGCCCCAGCCCAGCTCCAGCCCAGCCCCAGCCCAGCCCCAGCCCCATTCACAGCCACTGCCCAGCTCCAGCCACAGCCCAGCCATAGCCCTGGGCCCAGCCCCAGCCCTGCCCCAGCCGCAGCCCCAGACCGGACCTCAGCCCTGCCCCTGCCCTGGCTCCAGCTCCAGCCCTGGCTCCAGCCCCAGCCGAGCCCTGCCCAAGCCTTGGTTCCAGCCCCAGCCCCAGCCCTGCGCCAACCCAGCCCCAGCCCAAGGCCCAGCCTCAAGCCTAGTCCTGCCCCAGCCCTGGCCCCAATCCAGCCCCAGCCCCAGCCCCACCCTCGCCACCAGCCCAGCCCCACACCCAACCTTGGCCCCAGCCCAGCCCCAGTTCCAGCCCTTCCCCAGCCCTGCCCCTGCCCCAGACCGAGCCCCGGACCCAGACTCGGCCCCAGCCCAGCCCCCGTCCTAGCCCTGCCCCAGTCCCCGCCCCAGACCCAGCCACAGCCCCAGCCCTGTGCCAGCACTACCCCAGCCCAGCCCCGGTCCCAGCCCAGCCCAAGCCCTGGCCCAGTCCCCGCCCCAGACCCAGCCACAGCCCCAGCCCTGTGCCAGCACTACCCCAGCCCAGCCCCGGTCCCAGCCCAGCCCAAGCCCTAGCCCAGCCCCCGCCCCTGCCCAATCCTTCCCCCAGCCCAGCCCAAGCCCAGCTGCAGCCCAGCCCCAGCCCCATTCACAGCCACAGCCCAGCTCCAGCCACAGCCCAGCCCCAACCTGGACCCAGCCCCAGCCACAGCCCTGCGCCAGGCCCTGCCCCAGCCTAACCACAGCCCTGCGCCAACCCAGCCCCAGCCCAAGGCCCAGCCTCAAGCCTAGTCCTGCCCCAGCCCTGGCCCCAATCCAGCCCCAGCCCCAGCCCCACCCTCGCCACCAGCCCAGCCCCACACCCAACCTTGGCCCCAGCCCAGCCCGTTCCAGCCCTGCCCCAGCCCTGCCCCTGCCCCGGACCGAGCCCCGGACCCAGACTCGGCCCCAGCCCAGCCCCCGTCCTAGCCCTGCCCCAGACCCAGCCCCAGCCCCAGCCCTGCCCCAGTCCCTGCCCCAGCCCAGTCCTGGTCCCAGCCCAGCCCCAGCCCTGGACCCAGCCCCAGCCCCACCCCAGCCTCATCACTAGCCCTGCCCCAGCCTAGCCCCGGCCCCAGCCCAGCCCCTGCCCTGGACCCAGCCCCAGCCCCACCCCAGCCTCTTCCCTAGCCCTACCCCAGCCCCAGCCCCACCCCCGGCCCCAGCCCCGGCCCCAACCCAGCCCTAGCCCAGCCCTGCCCCAGCCCCAGCCCTGCACCGAACCCAGCCCCAGCCCGGCCCCAGCCCTGCCCCAGCTCTGGCCCAGCCCTGTCCCCAGCTCGGGCCCCTGCCCTCAGCCCCAGCCCCAGCCCCACCCTCGGCCCCAGGCCAGCCCCTACCCCAGCCCTGCCCTGGCCCAGCCCCAGCCCCAGCCGAGCTCCTGCCCTGGACCCAGCCCCAGCCCTGCCCCAGCCCAGCCCCAGCTCAGACCCAGCCCCATTGACAGCCACAGCCCAGCTCCAGCCCCAGCCCTAGCCCCAGCCCTGCCCCAGCCCAGCCCCAGCCCAGCCCCAGACCCAGCCTGGCCCCAGCCCTGTCCCCAGCCCTGCCCCAGCCCAGCCCCAGCCACCGACCAGACCCAGCCCTGGAACCAGCCCCAGCCCTGGCCCCACACTTGGCCCCAACTCCTGCCCCAGCCAAGCCCCAGCCCCAGTCCAGACCCAGCCCTGCCCCCAGCCCAGCCCCAGCCCCACCCTGGACCCAGCCCCGGCCCCAGCCCAGCCCCAGCCCTGCTCCAGCCTAGCCCCAGCCCCAGCCCTGCCCTGGACCCAGCCCCAGCCGCAGCCCCAGCCCCATCCGTTCCCCCAGCCCAGCCCAGCCCCAGCCCCAGCCAAAGCCCTGCCCCAGCCCAGCCCCAGCCACTGCCCAGCCCCCGACCTGGACCCAGCCCCAGCCCCAGCCCTCTCCCAGTCCCCGCCCCAGCCCCAGCCCCGGCCCCAGCCAAGCCCCACTCACGACCCCATCCCCGGCCCCAGCCCACCTCCAGCCACAGCCCATACACAGCCCCCGCCCTGCCCCTGCCGCAGCCCTGCCCCAGCCCAGCCCCAGCCCCAGTACAGCCCCTGCCATAGACCCAGAGCCAGCCCAGCCCCAGCCCTGGACCCAGCCCCAGTCGCAGCCCCGGCCCCAGCGCAGCCCTAGCCCAGACCCAGCCCAGCCCTAGTCCAGCCCCATCTGTTCCCCCAGCCCAGCCCCAGCCACCACCCAGCCCCAGCCCTGGACCCAGCCCCAGGCCCAGCCCTCTGCCAGTCCACGCCCCAGCCACAGCCACAGCCCCACCCCCGGCCCCATCCCCGGCCACAGCCCAGCTCCAGCCACAGCCCAGCCACAGCCCCCGCCCTGCCCCAGCCCCAGCCCTGCCCCAGCCCAGCCCCTGCCCTGGACCCAGCCCCAGCCCAGCCCCAGCCCCAGCCCCAGGCCTGCCCCAGCCCAGCCCCAGCCACAGCCCAGCCCCAGCCCTGGCCCCAGCCCCAGTCGCAGCCCCGGCCCCATCGCAGCCCTAGCCCAGCCCCAGCCCCACCCTCAGCCCCAGCCTAGCCCCGGCCCCAGCCCAGCCCCTGCCCTGGACCCAGCCCCAGCCCCACCCCAGCCTCTTCCCTAGCCCTGCCCTAGCCCCAGCCCCACCCCCGGCCCCAGCCCCGGCCCCAACCCAGCCCTAGCCCAGCCCTGCCCCAGCCCCAGCCCTGCACCGAACCCAGCCCCAGCCCGGCCCCAGCCCTGCCCCAGCTCTGGCCCCAGCCCTGTCCCCAGCCCGGGCCCCTGCCCTCAGCCCCAGCCCCAGCCCCACCCTCGGCCCCAGGCCAGCCCCTGCCCCAGCCCTGCCCCGGCCCAGCCCCAGCCCCAGCCGAGCTCCTGCCCTGGACCCAGCCCCAGCCCTGCCCCAGCCCATCCCCAGCCCAGCCCCAGCCCCATTGACAGCCACAGCCCAGCTCCAACCACAGCCCAGCCACAGCCCTGGACCCAGCCCCAGCCCTGCCCCAGCCCAGCCCCAGCCCAGCCCCAGCCCCATTCACAGCCACAGCCCAGCCCCAGCCATAGCCCAGCCCGAGACCTGCCCCAGCCAAGCCCCAGCCCCAGTCCAGCCCCTACCCTGGACCCAGTCCCAGCCCCAGCCCAGCCCCAGCCACCGCCCAGCCCCAGCCCTGCCCCCAGCCCAACCCCAGCCTCACCCTGAACCCAGCCCCAGCCCCAGCCCTGCCCCAGCCTAGCCCCAGCCCCAGCCCAGCCCCTGCCCTGGACCCAGCCCCAGCCCCAGCCCATCTCCATCCCTGCCCCTTGCCCAGCCCCAGCCCCAGCCCCAGCCCTGCCCCAGCCCAGCCCCAGCCACCACCCAGCCCCAGCCCTGGACCCAGCCCCAGCCCCAGCCCTGTCCCAGTCCCCGCCCCCGCCCCAACCCCAGCCCCACCCCCGGCCCGAGCCCCAGCCTGGCCCCAGCCCTGCCCTAGCTCCAGCCCTAGCCCTGTCCCCAGCCTCGGCCCGTGCCCATGCCCCAGTCCCATTCCTGCCCCATCCCAGCCCCCAGCCCCAGCCCTACACTGAGCCCAGACCCAGACCCAGCCTGGCCGCAGCCCTGTCCCAAGCTCCAGCCACAGCCCAGTCCAAGGCCCAGCCCCAGCCTAGCCCCAGCCCTGCCCCAGCCGCAGCCCCAGGCCGGACCTCAGCCCTGCCCCTGCCCTGGCTCCTGCCCCAACCCTGGCTCCAGCCCCAGCCCAGCCCTGCCCAAGCCTTGGTTCCAGCCCCAGACCCAGCCCTGCCCAACCCAGACCCAGCCCAAGGCCCAGCCTCAAGCCTAGTCCTGCCCCAGCCCTGGCCCCAATCCAGCCCCAGCCCCAGCCCCACCCTCGCCACCAGCCCAGCCCCAGACCCAACCTTGGCCCCAGCCCAGTTCCAGCCCTGCCCCAGCCCTGCCCCAGCCACCACCCAGCCCCAGCCCTGGACCCAGCCCCAGCCCCAGCCCTGTCCCAGTCTCCGCCCCCGCCCCAACCCCAGCCCCACCCCCGGCCGCAGCCCCGGCCCCAGCCAAGCGCCACTGACGGCCCCATCCCCAGCCCCAGCCCAGCTCCAGCCCCAGCCCAGCCCCAGCCCCAGCCCTGCCCCTGCCCTGGACCCAGCCCTGCCCCAGCCCAGCCCCAGCCACCACCCAGCCTCAGCCCTGGACCCAGCCCCAGCCCCAGCCCTGTCCCAGTCCCCGCCCCCCGCTCCAACCCCAGCCCCACCCCCGGCCGCAGCCCCGGCCCCAGCCCAGCTCCAGCCCCAGCCCAGCCCCAGCCCCAGCCCTGCCCCAGCCCTGGACCCAGCCCCAGCCCAGCACCAGCCCCAGCCCCAGCCCCAGCCCCAGGCCTGCCCCAGCCCTGCCCCAGCCTCAGCCCAGACGCAGCCCTGGACCCAGCCCCAGTCGCAGCCCCGGCCCCAGCCCTGCCCTAGACCAGCCCCAGCCCCACCCTCAGCCCCAGCCCAGCTCCAGCCCCAGTCCCAGGCTTGCCCCAGCCCAGCCCCAGCCCCACCTCCAGCCCTGACCTAGCCCAGCCCCAGCCCCAGCCACAGCCCAGCCCCAGCCCTTGACCCAGCCCCAGTCGCAGCCCCGGCCCCAGCCCAGCAAAAGCCCAGCCCCAGCCCCACCCTCAGCCCCAGCCCAGCTCCAGCCACAGCCCCAGCCCTGCCCTCAGCCCACGCCCAGCCCAAGCCCAGCCCCAACCCCACCCTCAGCCCCAGCCCAGCCCCAACTGCAGCCCCAGCCCTGCCCTAGCCCAGCCCCAGCCCCAGCCACAGCCCTGCCCCCGCCCTGTACCCAACACCAGCCCCAGCCCAGCCCCTGCCCTGGACCCAGCCCAGACCCCACCCCAGCCTCATCCCCAGCCCAGGCCCAGCCCTGCCCCAGCCCAAGCCCCAGCCCCAGCCCCACCCCCATCCATTCACCCAGCCCAGCCCAGACCCATCCCCATCTCTGCCCCCAGCCCAACCCCAGCCCCAGCCAAAGCCCAGCCCCACCCCAGCCCCAGCCCCACCCCTGGCCCCAACCCAGCCCTAGCCCAGCCCTGCCCCTGCCCCAGCCCTGCCCTAGCCCCAGCCCTGCACCGAACCCAGCCCCAGCCCGACCCCAGCCCTGCCCTGGCCCAGCCCTGCTCGGGCCCAGCCCCAGACCCAGCCTGGCCCCAGCCATGTCCCCAGCCCCACCCACAGCCCTGCCCCAGGCCCTGCCCCAGCCTAGCCAGAGCCCTGCGCCAACCCAGCCCCAGCCCAAGGCCCAGCCTCAAGCCTAGTCCTGCCCCAGCCCTTGCCCCAATCCGGCCCCAGCCCCAGCCCCACCCTCACCTCCAGCCCTGCCCCAGCTCTGGCCCCAGCCCTGTCCCCAGCCCGGGCCCCTGCCCTCAGCCCCAGCCCCAGCCCCACCCTCGGCCCCAGGCCAGCCCCTACCCCAGCCCTGCCCCGGCCCAGCCCCAGCCCCAGCCGAGCTCCTGCCCTGGACCCAGCCCCAGCCCTGCCCCAGCCCATCCCCAGCCCAGCCCCAGCCCCATTGACAGCCACAGCCCAGCTCCAGCCACAGCCCAGCCACAGCCCTGGACCCAGCCCCAGCCCAGCCCCAGCCCTAGCCCCAGCCCCATTCACAGCCCCAGCCCAGCCCCAGCCCCATTCACAGCCACAGCCCAGCCCCAGCCATAGCCCAGCCCGAGACCTGCCCCAGCCTAGCCCCAGCCCCAGTCCAGCCCCTACCCTGGACCCAGTCCCAGCCCCAGCCCAGCCCCAGCCACCGCCCAGCCCCAGCCCTGCCCCCAGCCCAACCCCAGCCTCACCCTGGACCCAGCCCCAGCCCCAGCCCTGCCCCAGCCTAGACCCAGCCCCAGCCCAGCCCCTGCCCTGGACCCAGCCCCAGCCCCAGCCCATCTCCATCCCTGCCCCCAGCCCAGCCTCAGCCCCAGCCCCAGCCCTGCCCCAGCCCAGCTCCAGCCACCACCCAGCCCCAGCCCTGGCCCCAGCCCCAGCCCCAGCCTTAGCCATGCCCAAGACTTGGTTCCTGCCCCAGCCCCAGCCCTGCTCCAGCCCCACCCTCGGCCCCAGCCCAGCCCCAGTCTGAGCCCTGCCCCGGCCCAGCCATGCCCCCAGCCCAGCCCCTGCCCTGGACCCAGCCCCAGCCCAGCCCCAGCCCCCAGCCCCAGGCCTGCCCCAGCCCAGCCCCAGCCACAGTCCAGCCACAGCCCTGGACCCAGCCCCAGCCCCAGCCCTGCCCCAGCCGCAGCCCCAGGCCGGACCTCAGTCCTGCCCCTGCCCTGGCTCCTGCCCCAACCCTGGCTCCAGCCCCAGCCCAGCCCTGCCCAAGCCTTGGTTCCAGCCCCAGCCCCAGCCCTGCGCCAAGCCAGCCCCAGCCCAAGGCCCAGCCTCAAGCCTAGTCCTGCCCCAGCCCTGGCCCCAATCCAGCCCCAGCCCCAGCCCCACCCCTCGCCATCAGCCCAGCCCCCACACCCAACCTTGGCCCCAGCCCAGCCCCAGTTCCAGCCCTGCCCCAGCCCTGCCCCTGCCCCGGACCGAGCCCCGGACCCAGACTCGGCCCCAGCCCAGCCCCCGTCCTAGCCCTGCCCCAGTCCCCGCCCCAGACCCAGCCACAGACCCAGCCCTGTGCCAGCACTACCCCAGCCCAGCCCCGGTCCCAGCCCAGCCCAAGCCCTGGCCCAGCCCCCGCCCCTGCCCAATCCTTGCCCCCAGCCCAGCCCAAGCCCGGCCCCAGCCCCAGCCCCGCCCCAGCCCAGCCCCAGCCCCATTCACAGCCACAGCCCAGCTCCAGCCACAGCCCAGCCACAGCCCTGGACCCACCCCCAGCCCGGCCCCAGCCCTGCCCCAGCCCTGCCCTCAGCCCAGCCCCAGCCCCAGCCCCGCCCCAGCCCTGCCCCAACCTAGCCCCAGCCCCAGCCCAGCCCCTGCCCTGGACCCAGCCCAGACCTCACCCCAGCCTCATCCCCAGCCCAGGCCCAGCCCTGCCCCAGCCCAAGCCCCAGCCCCAGCCCCAAGCCCCAACCCCAGCCCCAGCCCCATCCATTCACCCAGCCCAGCCCAGACCCATCCCCATCTCTGCCCCCAGCCCAGCCCAGCCCCAGCCCCAGCCAAAGCCCTGCCCCAGCCCAGCCCCAGCCACCGCCCAGCCCCAGTCCTGGACCCAGCCCCAGCCACTGCCCTCTCCCAGTCCCCGCCCCAGCCCCAGCCCCACCCCCGGCCCCAGCCCCGGCCCCAGCCAAGCCCCACTCACGGCCCCATCCCCGGACCCAGCCCAGCTCCAGCCCCAGCCCTGCCCCGGCCCAGCCCCAGCCCCAGCCCAGCCCCTGCCCTGGACCCAGGCCCAGCCCAGCCGCAGTCCAGCCCCAGGCACAGCACAGCGCCAGCTCTGGACCCAGCCCCAGTCCTGCCCCAGCCCCGGACCCAGCCCAACCCTGCACTCAGCCCCAGCCCCAGCCCAGCCCAGCCCTGCCCCAGCCTAGTCCCAGCCCCAGTTCAGCCCCAGCTCAGCCCCAGCCACCGCCCAGCCCCAGCCCTACCCCTAGCCCAGCCCCAGCCCCAGCCCCAACCTGGACCCAGCCCCAGCCCCAGTTCAGCCCCAGCCCTGCCCCAGCCTAGCCCCAACCCCAGCCCAGCCCCTACCCTGGACCCAGCCCCAGCCCCACCCCAGCCCCAGCCCCACCCCTGGCCCCAACCCAGCCCTAGCCCAGCCCTGCCCCTGCCCCAGCCCTGCCCTAGCCCCAGCCCCTGCACCGAACCCAGCCCCAGCCCGACCCCAGCCCTGCCCTGGCCCGGCCCTGCCCGGGCCCAGCCCCAGACCCAGCCTGGCCCCAGCCCTGTCCCCAGCCCCACCCCACAGCCCTGCCCCAGGCCCTGCCCCAGCCTAGCCACAGCCCTGCGCCAACCCAGCCCCAGCCCAAGGCCCAGCCTCAAGCCTAGTCCTGCCCCAGCCCTTGCCCCAATCCGGCCCCAATCCAGCCCCACCCTCACCACCAGCCCTGCCCCACACCCAACCTTGGCCCCAGCCCAGCCCCCGTCCTAGCCCTGCCCCAGTCCCCGCCCCAGCCCCAGCACCATCCCCATCCCCATCCCTGCCCCCATCCCAGCCCCAGCCCCAGCCCCAGCCCTGCCCCAGCCCAGCCCCAGCCACCCGCCCAGTCCCAGTCCCAGCCCCAGCCCTGCCCCAGTCCCTGCCCCAGCCCAGTTCTGGTCCCAGCCCAGCCCCTGCCCTGGACCCAGCCCCAGCCCCACCCCAGCCTCATCCCTAGCCCTGCCTCATCCCTAGCCCTGCCCCAGCCTAGCCCCGGCCCCAGCCCAGCCCCTGCCCTGGACCCAGCCCCAGCCCCACCCCAGCTTCTTCCCTAGCCCTGCCCCAGCCCCAGCCCCACCCCCGGCCCCAGTCCCGGCCCCAACCCAGCCCTAGCCCAGCCCTGCCCCAGCCCCAGCCCTGCACCGAACCCAGCCCCAGCCCGGCCCCAGCCCTGCCCCAGCTCTGGCCCCAGCCCTGTCCCCAGCCCGGGCCCCTGCCCTCAGCCCCAGCCCCAGCCCCACCCTCGGCCCCAGGCCAGCCCCTACCCCAGCCCTGCCCCGGCCCAGCCCCAGCCCCAGCCGAGCTCCTGCCCTGGACCCAGCCCCAGCCCTGCCCCAGCCCATCCCCAGCCCAGCCCCAGCCCCATTGACAGCCACAGCCCAGCTCCAAGCCACAGCCCAGCCACAGCCCTGGACCCAGCCCCAGCCCAGCCCCAGCCCTAGCCCCAGCCCCATTCACAGCCCCAGCCCAGCCCCAGCCCCATTCACAGCCACAGCCCAGCCCCAGCCATAGCCCAGCCCGAGACCTGCCCCAGCCTAGCCCCAGCCCCAGTCCAGCCCCTACCCTGGACCCAGTCCCAGCCCCAGCCCAGCCCCAGCCACCGCCCAGCCCCAGCCCTGCCCCCAGCCCAACCCCAGCCTCACCCTGGACCCAGCCCCAGCCCCAGCCCTGCCCCAGCCTAGCCCCAGCCCCAGCCCAGCCCCTGCCCTGGACCCAGCCCCAGCCCCAGCCCATCTCCATCCCTGCCCCCAGCCCAGCCCCAGCCCCAGCCCCAGCCCCAGCCCTGTCCCAGTCCCCGCCCCCGCCCCAATCCCAGCCCCACCCCCGGCCCCAGCCCCGGCCCCAGCCAAGCGCCACTGACGGCCCCATCCCCGGCCCCAGCCCAGCTCCAGCCCCAGCCCAGCCCCAGCCCCAGCCCTGCCCCTGCCCTGGACCCAGCCCCAGCCCAGCCCCAGCCCCAGCCCCAGGCCTGCCCCAGCCCAGCCCCAGCCACAGCCCCAGCCCTGCCCTAGCCCAGCCCCAGCCACAGCCCAGCCCCAGCCCTTGACCCAGCCCCAGTCGCAGCCCCGGCCCCAGCCCAGCCCAAGCCCAGCCCCAGCCCCACCCTCAGCCCCAGCCCAGCCCCAACCGCAGCCCCAGCCCTGCCCTAGCCCAGCCCCAGCCCCAGCCCCAGCCCCAGCCCAACCCCAGCCCCAGCCCTTCCACAGCCCAAACCCAGCCCTAGCCCAGCCCCCAGCCCCAGCCCTACCCCTGCCCAGTCCCGGTCCATGCCCAGCCCCAGCCCTGCCCCACCCCTCGTCCCCAGCCCAGCCCCTGCCTCAGCCTGACCCCTGCCCAGTCCCGGTCCATGCCCAGCCCCAGCCCTGCCCCAGCCCCGGCCCCAGCCCCAGCCCCAGCCCCAGCCCTGCCCAAGACTTGGTTCCAGCCCCAGCCGCAGCCCTGCCCTAGCCCCACCCTCGGCCCCAGCCCAGCGCCAGCCCTAGCCCCAGCCCTGGTCCCAGTCCCTGCCCCCAGCCCAGCCCCAGCCCCAGCCCCAGTCCAGCCCCTGCCCTGGACCCAGCCCCAACCCCACCCCAGCCTCATCCCCAGCCCACGCCCAGCCCTGCCCCAGCCCAAGCCCCAGCCCCAGACCCAGACGCAGCCCCATCCGATCCCCCAGCCCAGCCCCAGCCAACGCCCAGCCCCAGCCACGGCCCAGCCCCAGCCCTGGACCCAGCCCCAGGCCCAGCCCTCTGCCAGTCCACGCCCCAGCCACAGCCACAGCCCCACCCCCGGCCCCATCCCCGGCCCCAGCCCAGCTCCAGCCACAGCCCAGCCACAGCCCCCGCCCTGCCCCAGCCCCAGCCCTGCCCCAGCCCAGCCCCTGCCCTGGACCCAGCCCCAGCCCAGCCCCAGCCCCAGCCCCAGGCCTGCCCCAGCCCAGCCCCAGACACAGCCCAGCCCCAGCCCTGGCCCCAGCCCCAGTCGCAGCCCCGGCCCCATCGCAGCCCTAGCCTAGCCCCAGCCCCACCCTCAGCCCCAGCCCAGCTCCAGCCACAGCCCAGCCACAGCCCTGGACCCAGCCCCAGCCCCGGACCCTGCCCCAGCCCCAGCCCAACCCCAGCCCCAGCCTGGCCCCATCCCAACCCCAGCCCCAGCCCAGCCCCTGCCCCAGCCCTACCCCTGCCCAGTCCCGGTCCATGCCCAGCCCCAGCCCTGCCCCAGCCCCGGCCCCAGCCCCAGCCCCAGCCCCAGCCTTAGCCATGCCCAAGACTTGGTTCCTGCCCCAGCCCCAGCCCCAGCCCTGCCCCAAGCCCCACCCTCGGCCCCAGCCCAGCCCCAGTCCGAGCCCTGCCCCGGCCCAGCCATGCCCCCAGCCCAGCCCCTGCCCTGGACCCAGCCCCAGCCCAGCCCCAGCCCCAGCCCCAGGCCTCCCCCAGCCCAGCCCCAGCCACCGCCCCAGCCCCAGCCCCTGCCCCCAGCCCAACCCCAGCCTCACCCTGGACCCAGCCCCAGCCCCAGCCCTGCCCCAGCCTAGCCCCAGCCCCAGCCCAGCCCCTGCCCTGGACCCAGCCCCAGCCCCATCCATCCCTGCCCCCAGCCCAGCCCCAGCCCCAGCCCCAGCCCTGCCCCAGCCCAGCCCCAGCCACCACCCAGCCTCAGCCCTGGACCCAGCCCCAGCCCCAGCCCTGTCCCAGTCCCCGCCCCCGCCCCAACCCCAGCCCCACCCCCGGCCCGAGCCCCAGCCTGGCCCCCAGCCCTGCCCTAGCTCCAGCCCTAGCCCTGTCCCCAGCCTCGGCCCGTGCCCATGCCCCAGTCCCATTCCTGCCCCATCCCAGCCCCCAGCCCCAGCCCTACACTGAGCCCAGCCCCAGACCCAGCCTGGCCCCAGCCCTGTCCCAAGCTCCAGCCACAGCCCAGTCCCAGGCCCAGCCCCAGCCTAGCCCCAGCCCTGCCCCAGCCGCAGCCCCAGGCCGGACCTCAGCCCTGCCCCTGCCCTGGCTCCTGCCCCAACCCTGGCTCCAGCCCCAGCCCAGCCCTGCCCAAGCCTTGGTTCCAGCCCCAGACCCAGCCCTGCGCCAACCCAGCCCCAGCCCAAGGCCCAGCCTCAAGCCTAGTCCTGCCCCAGCCCTGGCCCCAATCCAGCCCCAGCCCCAGCCCCACCCTCGCCACCAGCCCAGCCCCAGCCCCAACCTTGGCCCCAGCCCAGCCCCAGCCCTACCCCAGCCCAGCCCCAGCCACCACCCAGCCCCACCCCCGGCCCCTAGCCCCGGCCCCAGCCAAGCGCCACTGACGGCCCCATCCCCGGCCCCAGCCCAGCTCCAGCCCCAGCCCAGCCCCAGCCCCAGCCCTGCCCCTGCCCTGGACCCAGCCCCAGCCCTGCCCCTGCCCTGGACCCAGCCCCAGACCAGCCCCAGCCCCAGCCCCAGCCCCAGGCCTGCCCCAGCCCTGCCCCAGCCACAGCCCAGCCCCAGCCCTGGACCCAGCCCCAGTCGCAGCCCCGGCCCCAGCCCTGCCCTAAACCAGCCCCAGCCCCACCCTCAGCCCCAGCCCAGCTCCAGCCCCAGTCCCAGGCCTGCCCCAGCCCAGCCCCAGCCCCAGCCCCAGCCCTGCCCTAGCCCAGCCCCAGCCCCCAGCCACAGCCCAGCCCCAGCCCTTGACCCAGCCCCAGTCGCAGCCCCGGGCCCCAGCCCAGCCCACGCCCAGCCCCAGCCCCACCCTCAGCCCCAGCCCAGCTCCAGCCACAGCCCCAGCCCTGCCCTCAGCCCCAGCCCTGCCCAAGCCCAGCCCCAGCCCCACCCTCAGCCCCAGCCCAGCCCCAACCGCAGCCCCAGCCCTGCCCTAGCCCAGCCCCAGCCCCAGCCACAGCCCTGCCCCAGCCCTGGACCCAACACCAGCCCAAGCCCAGCCCCAGCCCCAGCCCCAGCCCAACCCCAGCCCAGCCCTTCCCCAGCCCAAACCCAGCCCCAGCCCAGCCCCCAGCCCCAGCCCTACCCCTGCCCAGTCCCGGTCCATGCCCAGCCCCAAGCCCTGCCCCACCCTCGTCCCCAGCCCAGCCCCTGCCTCAGCCTGACCCCTGCCCAGTCCCGGTCCATGCCCAGCCCCAGCCCTGCCCCAGCCCCGGCCCCAGCCCCAGCCCTGCCCAAGACTTGGTTCCAGCCCCAGCCCCAGCCCTGCCCTAGCCCCACCCTCGGCCCCAGCCCAGCGCCAGCCCTAGCCCCAGCCCTGGTCCCAGCCCCTGCCCCAGCCCAGCCCCAGCCCCAGTCCCAGCCCAGCCCCAGCCCTGGACCCAGCCCCAGCCCAGCCACAGCCCAGCCCCAGCCCTGGACCCAGCCCCAGTCACAGCCCTGGCACCAGCCCAGCCCTAGCCCAGCCCCAGCCCCACCCTCAGCCCCAGCCCAGCTCCAGCCACAGACCAGCCACAGCCCTGGACCCAGCCCCAGCCCCAGCCCTGCCCAAGCCCAACTCCAACCCCAACCCCAGCACAGCCCCCCGCACCGGCCCTGCCCCAGCCCAACCCCAGCCACAGCCCTGCCCCAGCCCTGGAACCAGTCCCAGCCCCAGCCCCACCCCCCGCCCCAGCCCCGGCCCCAGCCCAGCCCTAGCCCAGCCCTGCCCTCAGCCCAGCCCCAGGCCCGGACCCAGTCCCAGCCCTGAGCCGAACCCAACCCCAGCCTGGCCCCAGCCCTGCCCTAGCTCCAGCCCTAGCCCTGTCCCCATCCTCGGCCCGTGCCCCTGCCCCAGTCCCAGTCCTGCCCCATCCCAGTCCCCAGCCCCAGCCCTGCCCCCAGCCCAGCCCCAGACCCAGCCTGGCCCCAGCCCTGTCCCCAGCCCTGCCCCAGCCCGGCCCCAGCCACCGACCAGACCCAGCCCTGGAACCAGCCCCAGCCCCGGCCCCACACCTGGCCCCAACCCCTGCCCCAGCCAAGCCCCAGCCCCAGTCCAGACCCAGCCATGCCCCCAGCCCAGCCCCTGCCCTGGACCCAGCCCCAGCCCAGCCCCAGCCCCAGCCCCAGGCCTCCCCCAGCCCAGCCCCAGCCACCGCCCCAGCCCCAGCCCTGCCCCCAGCCCAACCCCAGCCTCACCCTGGACCCAGCCCCAGCCCCAGCCCTGCCCCAGCCTAGCCCCAGCCCCAGCCCAGCCCCTGCCCTGGACCCAGCCCCAGCCCCAGCCCATCTCCATCCCTGCCCCCAGCCCAGCCCCAGCCCCAGCCCCAGCCCTGCCCCAGCCCAGCCCCAGCCACCACCCAGCCTCAGCCCTGGACCCAGCCCCAGCCCCAGCCCTGTCCCAGTCCCCGCCCCCCGCCCCAACCCCAGCCCCACCCCCGGCCCGAGCCCCAGCCTGGCCCCAGCCCTGCCCTAGCTCCAGCCCTAGCCCTGTCCCCAGCCTCGGCCCGTGCCCATGCCCCAGTCCCATTCCTGCCCCATCCCAGCCCCCAGCCCCAGCCCTACACTGAGCCCAGACCCAGACCCAGCCTGGCCGCAGCCCTGTCCCAAGCTCCAGCCACAGCCCAGTCCCCAGGCCCAGCCCCAGCCTAGCCCCAGCCCTGCCCCAGCCGCAGCCCCAGGCCGGACCTCAGCCCTGCCCCTGCCCTGGCTCCTGCCCCAACCCTGGCTCCAGCCCCAGCCCAGCCCTGCCCAAGCCTTGGTTCCAGCCCCAGACCCAGCCCTGCGCCAACCCAGCCCCAGCCCAAGGCCCAGCCTCAAGCCTAGTCCTGCCCCAGCCCTGGCCCCAATCCAGCCCCAGCCCCAGCCCCACCCTCGCCACCAGCCCAGCCCCAGCCCCAACCTTGGCCCCAGCCCAGCCCCAGCCCTACCCCAGCCCAGCCCCAGCCACCACCCAGCCCCACCCCCGGCCCTAGCCCCGGCCCCAGCCAAGCGCCACTGACGGCCCCATCCCCGGCCCCAGCCCAGCTCCAGCCCCAGCCCAGCCCCAGCCCCAGCCCTGCCCCTGCCCTGGACCCAGCCCCAGCCCTGCCCCTGCCCTGGACCCAGCCCCAGCCCAGCCCCAGCCCCAGCCCCAGCCCCAGGCCTGCCCCAGCCCTGCCCCAGCCACAGCCCAGCCCCAGCCCTGGACCCAGCCCCAGTCGCAGCCCCGGCCCCAGCCCTGCCCTAAACCAGCCCCAGCCCCAGCCCAGCTCCAGCCCCAGTCCCAGGCCTGCCCCAGCCCAGCCCCAGCCCCAGCCCCAGCCCTGCCCTAGCCCAGCCCCAGCCCCAGCCACAGCCCAGCCCCAGCCCTTGACCCAGCCCCAGTCGCAGCCCCGGCCCCAGCCCAGCCCACGCCCAGCCCCAGCCCCACCCTCAGCCCCAGCCCAGCTCCAGCCACAGCCCCAGCCCTGCCCTCAGCCCCAGCCCTGCCCAAGCCCAGCCCCCAGCCCCACCCTCAGCCCCAGCCCAGCCCCAACCGCAGCCCCAGCCCTGCCCTAGCCCAGCCCCAGCCCCAGCCACAGCCCTGCCCCAGCCCTGGACCCAACACCAGCCCAAGCCCAGCCCCAGCCCCAGCCCCAGCCCAACCCCAGCCCCAGCCCTTCCCCAGCCCAAACCCAGCCCCAGCCCAGCCCCTGCCTCAGCCTGACCCCTGCCCAGTCCCGGTCCATGCCCAGCCCCAGCCCTGCCCCAGCCCCGGCCCCAGCCCCAGCCCTGCCCAAGACTTGGTTCCAGCCCCAGCCCCAGCCCTGCCCTAGCCCCACCCTCGGCCCCAGCCCAGCGCCAGCCCTAGCCCCAGCCCTGGTCCCAGCCCCTGCCCCAGCCCAGCCCCAGCCCCAGTCCCAGCCCAGCCCCTGCCCTGGACCCAGCCCCAGCCCAGCCACAGCCCAGCCACAGCCCTGGACCCAGCCCCAGTCACAGCCCTGGCACCAGCCCAGCCCTAGCCCAGCCCCAGCCCCACCCTCAGCCCCAGCCCAGCTCCAGCCACAGACCAGCCACAGCCCTGGACCCAGCCCCAGCCCCAGCCCTGCCCCAGCCCAACTCCAACCCCAACCCCAGCACAGCCCCCCGCACCGGCCCTGCCCCAGCCCAACCCCAGCCACAGCCCTGCCCCAGCCCTGGAACCAGTCCCAGCCCCAGCCCCACCCCCCGCCCCAGCCCCGGCCCCAGCCCAGCCCTAGCCCAGCCCTGCCCTCAGCCCAGCCCCAGGCCCGGACCCAGTCCCAGCCCTGAGCCGAACCCAACCCCAGCCTGGCCCCAGCCCTGCCCTAGCTCCAGCCCTAGCCCTGTCCCCAGCCACGGCCCGTGCCCCTGCCCCAGTCCCAGTCCTGCCCCATCCCAGTCCCCAGCCCCAGCCCTGCCCCCAGCCCAGCCCCAGACCCAGCCTGGCCCCAGCCCTGTCCCCAGCCCTGCCCCAGCCCGGCCCCAGCCACCGACCAGACCCAGCCCTGGAACCAGCCCCAGCCCCGGCCCCACACCTGGCCCCAACCCCTGCCCCAGCCAAGCCGCAGCCCCAGTCCAGACCCAGCCAAGCCCCCAGCCCAGCCCCAGCCCCACCCTGGACCCAGCCCCAGCCCTACCCAGCCCCAGCCCTGCTCCAGCCTAGCCCCAGCCCCAGCCCTGCCCTGGACCCAGCCCCAGCCCCAGCCCCAGCCCCAGCCCCATCCGTTCCCCCAGCCCAGCCCAGCCCCAGCCCCAGCCAAAGCCCTGCCCCAGCCCAGCCCCAGCCACCGCCCAGCCCCAGCCCTGGACCCAGCCCCAGCCCCAGCCCTCTCCCAGTCCCCGCCCCAGCCCCAGCCCCGGCCCCAGCCAAGCCCCACTCACGGCCCCATCCCCGGCCCCAGCCCAGCTCCAGCCACAGCCCATCCACAGCCCCCGCCCTGCCCCTGCCGCAGCCCTGCCCCAGCCCAGCCCCAGCCCCAGCCCCAGTCCAGCCCCTGCCGTAGACCCAGACCCAGCCCAGCCCCAGCCCTGGACCCAGCCCCAGTCGCTGCCCCCGGCCCCAGCGCAGCCCTAGCCCAGCCCCAGCCCAGCCCTAGTCCAGCCCCAGCCCCACCCTCAGCCCCACCCCAGCTTTAGCCACAGTCCAGCCACAGCCCTGGACCTAGCCCCAGCCCAGCCCCAGCCCCAGCCACAGCCCTGCCCCAGCCCTGGTCCCAGCCCCAGACCTGCCCCAGCCCAACTCCAGCCCCGGCCCTACCCCTACCCAATCCCAGTCCATGCCCAGCCACAGCCCTGCCCCACCCTCATCCCCAGCCCAGCCCCTGCCCCAGCTTTACCCCTGCCCAGTCCCGGTCCATGCCCAGCCCCAGCCCTGCCCAGCCCCAGCCCCAGCCCCAGCCCTAGCCCTGGCCTGGACCCAGCCCCAGCCCCACCCCAGCCTCATCCGCTGCCCAGCCCCAGCCCTGCCCCAGCCCAAGCCCCAGCCCCAGCCCCAGCCCCATTCCTGCCCCCAGTCCAGCCCCAGCCCCAGCCATGCCCCATCCCAGCCCCAGCCCCAGCGCCAGCCCAAGCCCTGCCCCAGTCCCTGCCCCAGCCCGGTCCTGGTCCAAGCCCAGCCTCAGACCAGCCCCAGCACTGCCCCAGCCAAAGCACCAACCCCAGCCCAGCCCCAGCCCTGGACCCAGCCCCAGCCCCAGCCCCAGCCCCGGCCCCATCCCCAGTCCCAGCCCAGCCCTAGCCCAGCCCAGCCCCTGCCCCAGCCCTAGCCCAGCCCTGCCCTCAGCCCAGCCCCAGGCCCGGACCCAGCCCCGGCCTCAGCCCAGCCCTAACCTAGCCCTGCCCCAGCCCCAGGCCTAGCCCAGCCGTGCCCTCAGCCCTATCCCCAGCCCCAGCCCAGACCAGCCCCAGGCCCAGCCCCAGCCTAGCCCCAGCCCCAGCCCCAGCCCTGCCCTGGACCCAGCCCCAGCCCCACCCCAGCCTCATCCCCAGCCCAGGCCCAGCCCTGCCCCAGCCCCAGCCCCCCCCCGGCCCCAGCCCGGGCCCCAGCTAAGCCCCACTCATGGCCCCATCCCCGGCCCCAGCCCAGCTCTAGCCCAGCCCTGCCCCAGTCCCAGCCCTGCCCCAGCCCCAGCCCAGCTCCCAGCCCTGCCCCAATCCAGCCCCAGCCTCGGCCCAAGCCCTACCCCAGCCCTGCTTCGGCCCCAGCCCAGCCCAAGGCCCAGCCCTGCCCCCAGCCCAGCCCCAACCCAGCCCCAGCTCACCCACAGTCCAGACCCAGCCCTAAGCCCAGCCTAGCCCCAACCCCATCCCTGGCGCTGCTACAGTCCTACCCCAGTGCTGGACCAGACCCCAGACCCAGACCCAGCCCGGGACCCAGCCCCTGCCCCAGCCCTTCCCCAGCCCCAGCCCAGTCCCCCGCCCAATCCTGCCCCAGCCCTGGCACCAGCCCCCAGCCCAGCCCCAGCCTAGCCGCAGCCCCAGAACAGCCCCATCCCTGCCCCATCCCCCACCCCCAACCATGCCCTAACCCTGCCCCAGCCCTGGCCCCAGCACAGCCCCAACATCGGCCCTAGCGCTGCCCCTGCCCTGCCCCAGCCCAGCCCCAGCCCCAGCCCCAGCCACAGCCTCCAACCCCAGACCTGGCCCCAGCCCAGCCCAAACCCTGCTCAAGTCCCGGACCCAGCCCAGCCCCAGCCCCATCCCCAGCCCCCAGCCCCGGCCCGAGCCCAGCCCCAGCCCTCCCCAAGCCTTGCTTCCAGCCCCAGCCCCAGCCCTGCCCCATCCCTGCCCCAGCCCCGGCCCCAGCCCCAGCCCCAGCCCCAGCCCTGGCAAAGACTTGGTTCCAGCCCCAGCCCCAGCCCTGCCCTAGCCCCACCCTCGGCCCCAGCCCAGCGCCAGCCCTAGCCCCAGCCCTGGTCCCAGCCCCTGCCCCAGCCCAGCCCCAGCCCCAGCCCCAGTCCAGCCCCTGCCCTGGACCCAGCCCCAACCCCACCCCAGCCTCATCCCCAGCCCAGGCCCAGCCCTGCCCCAGCCCAAGCCCCAGCCCCAGCCCCAGCCCCGGCCCCAGCCCAGCTCCAGCCCCAGCCCAGCCCCAGCCCCAGCCCAGCCCCTGCCCTGGACCCAGCCCCAGCCCAGCCCCAGCTCCAGCCCCAGGCCTGCCCCAGCCCTGTCCGCAGCCCCAGCCCCAGCCCCACCCTCCCCACCAGCCCAGCCCCAGCCCCAACCTTTCCCCCAGCCCAGCCCCAGTTCCAGCCCTGCCCCAGCCCTGCCCCTGCCCCAGACCCAGCCCCGGACCCAGACTCGGCCCCAGCCCAGCCCCAGCCATAGCCCTGCCCCAGTCCCCGCCCCAGACCCAGCCCCAGCCCTGTGCCAGCCCTACCCCAGCCCAGCCCCGGTCCCAGCCCAGCCCAAGCCCTGGCCCAGCCCCAGCCCAAACCCCATCCTTGCCCCCAGCCCAGAACCAGCCCAGCCCTACCCCTGCCCCAGTCCCAGCTCCATCCCAGCCCCAGCTCTGGACCCAGCCCCAGCCCCACCCCCGGACCCATCCCCGGTCCCAGCCCAGCCGTAGCCCCCGCCCTGCCCCAGCCCTGCACCGAACCCAGCCCCAGCCTGGCCCCAGCCCTGCCCCAGCTCTGGCCCCAGCCCTGTCCCCAGTCCTGCCCCAGCCCCAGCCCCATTCCCGGCCTCAGCCCTGCCCCATCCCCGGTTCCAGCCCCGGCCCCAGCCTCCAGCTCCAGACCTGGCCCCAGCTCAGCCCCAACCCTGCCCAAGCCCCGGCCCCGTCCCAGCCCCAGCCCTGCACCGAACCCAGCCCCAGCCTGGCCCCAGCCCTGCCCCAGCTCTGGCCCCAGCCCTGTCCCCAGTCCTGCCCCAGCCCCAGCCCCATTCCCGGCCTCAGCCCTGCCCCATCCCCGGTTCCAGCCCCGGCCCCAGCCTCCAGCTCCAGACCTGGCCCCAGCTCAGCCCCAACCCTGCCCAAGCCCCGGCCCCGTCCCAGCCGCAGCCCTGCACCGAACCCAGCCCCAGGCCTGCCCCAGCCCCGCCCCAGCTCTGGCCCCAGCCCTGTCCCCAGCCCTGACCCAGCCCCAGCCCAGCACCAGCCCCGGCCCGAGCCCAGCCCCATCACTACCCCAGCCCTGCCCAGGCCTTGCTTCCAGTCCCAGCCTCTGCACCAGCCCAGGCACCTCCCCCAGCTCAGCCCCAAAACAGCTCCAGCCCTGCCCCAGCCCCAGCCCCAACCCCACCCCAGCCCTGCCCCAGCCCAGCCCCCAGCCCCAGCCTAGCCCCGGCCCAAGCCCTAGCCGTTCCCCAGACCTTGCTCAGCCCCAACCCAGCCCCCACCTCCAGCCCTGCCCCCAGCAGCCCCAGCCCCAGCCCTGGCCCCAGCCTCCAGCCCCAGCCCAGCCCCAGCCCAGCCCCAGCCGTGCCCCCTGCGCCGGCCCCAGCCCCCAGCCCCAGCCCTGCCCCAGCCCTGCCACCAGCCCTGCCCCAGTCCTGCCCCAGCCCCAGCCCTGCCCCTGCCCTGGACCCAGCCCCAGCCCAGCCCCAGCCCCAGCCCCAGCCCCAGGCCTGCCCCAGCCCTGCCCCAGCCACAGCCCAGCCCCAGCCCTGGACCGAGCCCCAGTCGCAGCCCCGGCCCCAGCCCAGCCCTAGACCAGCCCCAGCCCCACCCTCAGCTCCAGCCCCAGCCCCAGCCCAGACCCAGCCCCAGCCCCAGCCCCAGGCCTGCCCCAGCCCTGCCCCAGCCACAGTCCAGCCCCAGCCCTGGACCGAGCCCCAGCCCCAGCCCTGCCCTAGCCCAGCCCCAGCCCCAGCCACAGCCCAGCCCCAGCCCTTGACCCAGCCCCAGTCGCAGCCCCGGCCCCAGCCCAGCCCAAGCCCAGCCCCAGCCCCACCCTCAGCCCCAGCCCAGCTCCAGCCACAGCCCCAGCCCTGCCCTCAGCCCGAGCCCAGCCCAAGCCCAGGCCCAGCCCCACCCTCAGCCCCAGCCCAGCCCCAACCGCAGCCCCAGCCCTGCCCTAGCCCAGCCCCAGCCCCAGCCACAGCCCTGCCCCAGCCCTGGACCCAACACCAGCCCCAGCCCAGCCCCAGCCCCAGCCCCAGCCCAAACCCAGCCCCAGCCCTTCCCCAGCCCAAACCCAGCCCCAGCCCAGCCCCCAGCCCCAGCCCTACCCCTGCCCAGTCCCGGTCCATGCCCAGCCCCGGCCCTGCCCCACCCTCATCCCAGCCCAGCCCCTGCCTCAGCCTGACCCCTGCCCAGTCCCGGTCCATGCCCAGCCCCAGCCCTGCCCCAGCCCCGGCCCCAGCCCCAGCCCCAGCCCCAGCCCTAGCCCTGCCCAAGACTTGGTTCCAGCCCCAGCCCCAGCCCTGCCCTAGCCCCACCCTCGGCTCCAGCCCAGCGCCAGCCCTAGCCCCAGCCCTGGTCCCAGCCCCTGCCCCAGCCCAGCCCCAGCCCCAGCCCCAGTCCAGCCCCTGCCCTGGACCCAGCCCCAACCCCACCCCAGCCTCATCCCCAGCCCAGGCCCAGCCCTGCCCCAGCCCAAGCCCCAGCCCCAGCCCCAGCCCCAGCCCCAGCCCCAGCCCCATCCGATCCCCCAGCCCAGCCCCAGCCAATGCCCAGCCCCAGCCACCGCCCAGCCCCAGCCCTGGACCGAGCCCCAGGCCCAGCCCTCTGCCAGTCCACGCCCCAGCCACAGCCACAGCCCCACCCCCGGCCCCATCCCCGGCCCCAGCCCAACTCCAGCCACAGCCCAGCCACAGCCCCCGCCCTGCCCCAGCCCCAGCCCTGCCCCAGCCCAGCCCCTGCCCTGGACCCAGCCCCAGCCCCACCCCATCTCCATCCCTGCCCCCAGCCCAGCCCCAGCCCCAGCCCCAGCCCTGCCCCAGCCCAGCCCCAGCCACCACCCAGCCCCAGCCCTGGACCCAGCCCCAGCCCCAGCCCTGTCCCAGTCCCTGCCCCCGCCCCAACCCCAGCCCCACCCCCGGCCCGAGCCCCAGCCTGGCCCCAGCCCTGCCCTAGCTCCAGCCCTAGCCCTGTCCCCAGCCTCGGCCCGTGCCCATGCCCCAGTCCCATTCCTGCCCCATCCCAGCCCCCAGCCCCAGCCCTACACTGAGCCCAGCCCCAGACCCAGCCTGGCCGCAGCCCTGTCCCAAGCTCCAGCCACAGCCCAGTCCCAGGCCCAGCCCCAGCCTAGCCCCAGCCCTGCCCCAGCCGCAGCCCCAGGCCGGACCTCAGCCCTGCCCCTGCCCTGGCTCCTGCCCCAACCCTGGCTCCAGCCCCAGCCCAGCCCTGCCCAAGCCTTGGTTCCAGCCCCAGACCCAGCCCTGCGCCAAGCCAGCCCCAGCCCAAGGCCCAGCCTCAAGCCTAGTCCTGCCCCAGCCCTGGCCCCAATCCAGCCCCAGCCCCAGCCCCACCCTCGCCACCAGCCCAGCCCCAGACCCAACCTTGGCCCCAGCCCAGCCCCAGCCCTGCCCCAGCCCAGCCCCAGCCACCACCCAGCCCCACCCCCGGCCCCAGCCCCGGCCCCAGCCAAGCGCCACTGACGGCCCCATCCCCGGCCCCAGCCCAGTTCCAGCCCCAGCCCAGCCCCAGCCCCAGCCCAGCCCCTGCCCTGGACCCAGCCCCAGCCCAACCCCAGCCCCAGCCCCAGCCCCAGGCCTGCCCCAGCCCTGCCCCAGCCACAGCCCAGCCCCAGCCCTGGACCCAGCCCCAGTCGCAGCCCCGGCCCCAGCCCAGCCCTAGACCAGGCCCAGCCCCACCCTCAGCCCCAGCCCAGCTCCAGCGCCAGTCCCAGGCTTGCCCCAGCCCAGCCCCAGCCCCAGCCCCAGCCCTGCCCTAGCCCAGCCCCAGCCCCAGCCCCAGCCCTGCCCTAGCCCCACCCTCGGCCCCAGCCCAGCGCCAGCCCTAGCCCCAGCCCTGGTCCCAGCCCCAGCCCAGCCCCTGCCCTGGACCCAGCCCCAGCCCAGCCCCAGCCCCAGCCCCAGGCCTGCCCCAGCCCAGCCCCAGCCACAGCCCAGCCCTGCCCCAGCCCAAGCCCCAGCCCCAGCCCCAGCCCCATCCCCGGCCCCAGCCCAGCTCCAGCCCCAGCCCAGCCCCAGCCCCAGCCCAGCCCCTGCCCTGGACCCAGCCCCAGCCCAGCCCCAGCCCCAGCCCCAGGCCTGCCCCAGCCCAGCCCCAGCCACAGCCCAGCCCCAGCCCTGGACCCAGCCCCAGTCACAGCCCTGGCACCAGCCCAGCCCTAGCCCAGCCCCAGCCCCACCCTCAGCCCCAGCCCAGCTCCAGCCACAGACCAGCCACAGCCCTGGACCCAGCCCCAGCCCCAGCCCTGCCCCAGCCCAACCCCAACCCCAACCCAGCCCCCCGCACCGGCCCTGCCCCAGCCCAACCCCAGCCACAGCCCTGCCCCAGCCCTGGACCCAGTCCCAGCCCCAGCCCCACCCCCCGCCCCAGCCCCGGCCCCAGCCCAGCCCTAGCCCAGCCCTGCCCTCAGCCCAGCCCCAGGCCCGGACCCAGTCCCAGCCCTGAGCCGAACCCAACCCCAGCCTGGCCCCAGCCCTGCCCTAGCTCCAGCCCTAGCCCTGTCCCCAGCCTCGGCCCGTGCCCCTGCCCCAGTCCCAGTCCTGCCCCATCCCAGTCCCCAGCCCCAGCCCTGCCCCCAGCCCAGCCCCAGACCCAGCCTGGCCCCAGCCCTATCCCCAGCCCTGCCCCAGCCCCAGCCCCACCCTCAGCCCCACCCCAGCCCCAACCACAGCCCCAGCCCTGCCCTAGCCCAGCCCCAGCCCCAGCCACAGCCCTGCCCCAGCCCTGGACCCAACACCAGCCCCAGCCCAGCCCCAGCCCCAGCCCCAGCCCAACCCCAGCCCCAGTCCTTCCCCAGCCCAAAACCAGCCCCAGCCCAGCCCCCAGCCCCAGCCCTACCCCTGCCCAGTCCCGGTCCATGCCCAGCCCCAGCCCTGCCCCAGCCCAGCCCCAGCCACCGCCCAGCCCCAGCCCCAGCCCCAGCCCTGCCCCAGTCCCTGCCCCAGCCCAGTCCTGGTCCCAGCCCAGCCCCAGCCCTGGACCCAGCCCCAGCCCCACCCCAGCCTCATCCCTAGCCCTGCCTCGTCCCTAGGCCTGCCCCAGCCTAGCCCCGGCCCCAGCCCAGCCCCTGCTCTGGACCCAGCCCCTGCCCTGGACCCAGCCCCAGCCCCACCCCAGCTTCTTCCCTAGCCCTGCCCCAGCCCCAGCCCCACCCCCGGCCCCAGCCCTGGTCCCAACCCAGCCCTAGCCCAGCCCTGCCCCAGCCCCAGCCCTGCACCGAACCCAGCCCCTGCCCGGCCCCAGCCCTGCCCCAGCTCTGGCCCCAGCCCTGTCCCCAGCCCGGGCCCCTGCCCTCAGCCCCAGCCCCAGCCCCACCCTCGGCCCCAGGCCAGCCCCTACCCCAGCCCTGCCCCAGCCTAGCCCCTGCCCTGGACCCAGCCCCAGCCCAGCCCCAGCCCCAGCCCCAGGCCTGCCCCAGCCCAGCCCCAGCCACAGCCCAGCCCCAGCCCTGGCCCCAGCCCCAGTCGCAGCCCCGGCCCCATCGCAGCCCTAGCCTAGCCCCAGCCCCACCCTCAGCCCCAGCCCAGCTCCAGCCACAGCCCAGCCACAGCCCTGGACCCAGCCCCAGCCCCGGACCCTGCCCCAGCCCCAGCCCAACCCCAGCCCCAGCCCAGCCCCTGCCCCAGCCCTACCCCTGCCCAGTCCCGGTCCATGCCCAGCCCCAGCCCTGCCCCAGGTCCGGCCCCAGCCCCAGCCCCAGCCTTAGCCATGCCCAAGACTTGGTTCCTGCCCCAGCCCCAGCCCCAGCCCTGCCCCAGCCCCACCCTCGGCCCCAGCCCAGCCCCAGTCGGCGCCCTGCCCCAGCCCAGCCATGCCCCCAGCCCAGCCCCTGCCCTGGACCCAGCCCCAGCCCAGCCCCAGCCCCAGCCCCAGGCCTACCCCAGCCCAGCCCCAGCCACCGCCCAGCCCCAGCCCTGCCCCCAGCCCAACCCCAGCCTCACCCTGGACCCAGCCCCATCCCCAGCCCTGCCCCAGCCTAGCCCCAGCCCCAGCCCAGCCCCTGCCCTGGACCCAGCCCCAGCCCCAGCCCATCTCCATCCCTGCCCCCAGCCCAGCCCCAGCCCCAGCCCCAGCCCTGCCCCAGCCCAGCCCCAGCCACCACCCAGCCTCAGCCCTGGACCCAGCCCCAGCCCCAGCCCTGTCCCAGTCCCCGCCCCCGCCCCAACCCGAGCCCCACCCCCGTCCCGAGCCCCAGCCTGGCCCCAGCCCTGCCCTAGCTCCAGCCCTAGCCCTGTCCCCAGCCTCGGCCCGTGCCCATGCCCCAGTCCCATTCCTGCCCCATCCCAGCCCCCAGCCCCAGCCCTACACTGAGCCCAGCCCCAGACCCAGCCCTGCGCCAACCCAGACCCAGCCCAAGGCCCAGCCTCAAACCTAGTCCTGCCCCAGCCCTGGCCCCAATCCAGCCCCAGCCCCAGCCCCACCCTCGCCACCAGCCCAGCCCCAGACCCAACCTTGGCCCCAGCCCAGCCCCAGCCCTACCCCAGCCCAGCCCCAGCCACCACCCAGCCCCACCCCCCGGCCCCAGCCCCGGCCCCAGCCAAGCGCCACTGACGGGCCCCATCCCCGGCCCCAGCCCAGCTCCAGCCCCAGCCCAGCCCCAGCCCCAGCCCTGCCCCTGCCCTGGACCCAGCCCCAGCCCAGCCCCAGCCACAGCCCCAGCCCCAGGCCTGCCCCAGCCCTGCCCCAGCCACAGCCCAGCCCCAGCCCTGGACCCAGCCCCAGTCGCAGCCCCGGCCCCAGCCCTGCCCTAGACCAGCCCCAGCCCCACCCTCAGCCCCAGCCCAGCTCCAGCCCCAGTCCCAGGCCTGCCCCAGCCCAGCCCCAGCCCCAGCCCCAGCCCTGCCCTAGCCCAGCCCCAGCCCCAGCCACAGCCCAGCCCCAGCCCTTGACCCAGCCCCAGTCGCAGCCCCGGCCCCAGCCCAGCCCAAGCCCAGCCCCAGCCCCACCCTCAGCCCCAGCCCAGCTCCAGCCACAGCCCCAGCCCTGCCCTCAGCCCCAGCCCTGCCCAAGCCCAGCCCCAGCCCCACCCTCAGCCCCAGCCCAGCCCCAACCGCAGCCCCAGCCCTGCCCTAGCCCAGCCCCAGCCCCAGCCACAGCCCTGCCCCAGCCCTGGACCCAACACCAGCCCAAGCCCAGCCCCAGCCCCAGCCCCAGCCCAACCCCAGCCCCAGCCCTTCCCCAGCCCAAACCCAGCCCCAGCCCAGCCCCCAGCCACAGCCCTACCCCTGCCCAGTCCCGGTCCATGCCCAGCCCCAGCCCTGCCCCACCCTCGTCCCCAGCCCAGCCCCTGCCTCAGCCTGACCCCTGCCCAGTCCCGGTCCATGCCCAGCCCCAGCCCTGCCCCAGCCCCGGCCCCAGCCCCAGCCCCAGCCCCAGCCCTGCCCAAGACTTGGTTCCAGCCCCAGCCCCAGCCCTGCCCTAGCCCCACCCTCGGCTCCAGCCCAGCGCCAGCCCTAGCCCCAGCCCTGGTCCCAGCCCCTGCCCCAGCCCAGCCCCAGCCCCAGCCCCAGTCCAGCCCCTGCCCTGGACCCAGCCCCAACCCCACCCCAGCCTCATCCCCAGCCCAGGCCCAGCCCTGCCCCAGCCCAAGCCCCAGCCCCAGCCCCAGCCCCGGCCCCAGCCCAGCTCCAGCCCCAGCCCAGCCCCAGCCCCAGCCCAGCCCCTGCCCTGGACCCAGCCCCAGCCCAGCCCCAGCCCCAGCCCCAGGCCTGCCCCAGCCCAGCCCCAGCCACAGCCCAGCCCCAGCCCTGGACCCAGCCCCAGTCACAGCCCTGGCACCAGCCCAGCCCTAGCCCAGCCCCAGCCCCACCCTCAGCCCCAGCCCAGCTCCAGCCACAGACCAGCCACAGCCCTGGACCCAGCCCCAGCCCCAGCCCTGCCCCAGCCCAACCCCAACCCCAACCCCAGCCCAGCCCCCCGCACCGGCCCTGCCCCAGCCCAACCCCAGCCACAGCCCTGCCCCAGCCCTGGAACCAGTCCCAGCCCCAGCCCCACCCCCCGCCCCAGTCCCGGCCCCAGCCCAGCCCTAGCCCAGCCCTGCCCTCAGCCCAGCCCCAGGCCCGGACCCAGTCCCAGCCCTGAGCCGAACCCAACCCCAGCCTGGCCCCAGCCCTGCCCTAGCTCCAGCCCTAGCCCTGTCCCCAGCCTCGGCCCGTGCCCCTGCCCCAGTCCCAGTCCTGCCCCATCCCAGTCCCCAGCCCCAGCCCTGCCCCCAGCCCAGCCCCAGACCCAGCCTGGCCCCAGCCCTGTCCCCAGCCCTGCCCCAGCCCGGCCCCAGCCACCGACCAGCCCCAGCCCTGGAACCAGCCCCAGCCCCGGCCCCACACCTGGCCCCAACCCCTGCCCCAGCCAAGCCCCAGCCCCAGTCCAGACCCAGCCAAGCCCCCAGCCCAGCCCCAGCCCCACCCTGGACCCAGCCCCAGCCCCAGCCCAGCCCCAGCCCTGCTCCAGCCTAGCCCCAGCCCCAGCCCTGCCCTGGACCCAGCCCCAGCCCCAGCCCCAGCCCCAGCCCCAGCCCCATCCGTTCCCCCAGCCCAGCCCAGCCCCAGCCCCAGCCAAAGCCCTGCCCCAGCCCAGCCCCAGCCACCGCCCAGCCCCAGCCCTGGACCCAGCCCCAGCCCCAGCCCTCTGCCAGTCCCCCGCCCCAGCCCCCAGCCCCGGCCCCAGCCAAGCCCCACTCACGGCCCCAGCCCCGGCCCCAGCCCAGCTCCAGCCACAGCCCATCCACAGCCCCCGCCCTGCCCCTGCCCCAGCCCTGCCCCAGCCCAGCCCCAGCCCCAGTCCAGCCCCTGCCGTAGACCCAGACCCAGCCCAGCCCCAGCCCTGGACCCAGCCCCAGTCGCAGCCCCGTCCCCAGCGCAGCCCTAGCCCAGCCCCAGCCCAGCCCTAGTCCAGCCCCAGCCCCACCCTCAGCCCCACCCCAGCTTTAGCCACAGTCCCGCCACAGCCCTGGACCTAGCCCCAGCCCAGCCCCAGCCCCAGCCACAGCCCTGCCCCAGCCCTGGTCCCAGCCCCAGACCTGCCCCAGCCCAACCCCAGCCCCGGCCCTACCCCTACCCAATCCCAGTCCATGCCCAGCCACAGCCCTGCCCCACCCTCATCCCCAGCCCAGCCCCTGCCCCAGCTTTACCCCTGCCCAGTCCCGGTCCATGCCCAGCCCCAGCCCTGCCCAGCCCCAGCCCCAGCCCCAGCCCTAGCCCTGGCCTGGACCCAGCCCCAGCCCCACCCCAGCCTCATCCGCTGCCCAGCCCCAGCCCTGCCCCAGCCCAAGCCCCAGCCCCAGCCCCATCCCCATTCCTGCCCCCAGTCCAGCCCCAGCCCCAGCCATGCCCCATCCCAGCCCCAGCCCCAGCCCCAGCCCAAGCCCTGCCCCAGTCCCTGCCCCAGCCCGGTCCTGGTCCAAGCCCAGCCTCAGACCAGCCCCAGCACTGCCCCAGCCAAAGCACCAACCCCAGCCCAGCCCCAGCCCTGGACCCAGCCCCAGCCCCAGCCCCGGCCCCATCCCCAGTCCCAGCCCAGCCCTAGCCCAGCCCTGACCCAGCCCCAGCCCTAGCCCAGCCCTGCCCTCAGCCCAGCCCCAGGCCCGGACCCAGCCCCGGCCTCAGCCCAGCCCTAACCTAGCCCTGCCCCAGCCCCAGGCCTAGCCCAGCCGTGCCCTCAGCCCTATCCCCAGCCCCAGCCCAGACCAGCCCCAGGCCCAGCCCCAGCCTAGCCCCAGCCCCAGCCCCAGCCCTGCCCTGGACCCAGCCCCAGCCCCACCCCAGCCTCATCCCCAGCCCAGGCCCAGCCCTGCCCCAGCCCCAGCCCCCCCCCCCGGCCCCAGCCCGGGCCCCAGCCAAGCCCCACTCATGGCCCCATCCCCGGCCCCAGCCCAGCTCTAGCCCAGCCCTGCCCCAGTCCCAGCCCTGCCCCAGCCCCAGCCCAGCTCCCAGCCCTGCCCCAATCCAGCCCCAGCCTCGGCCCAAGCCCTACCCCAGCCCTGCTTCGGCCCCAGCCCAGCCCAAGGCCCAGCCCTGCCCCCAGCCCAGCCCCAACCCAGCCCCAGCTCACCCACAGTCCAGACCCAGCCCTAAGCCCAGCCTAGCCCCAACCCCGTCCCTGGCGCTGCTACAGTCCTACCCCAGTGCTGGACCAGACCCCAGACCCAGACCCAGCCCGGGACCCAGCCCCTGCCCCAGCCCTTCCCCAGCCCCAGCCCAGTCCCCCGCCCAATCCTGCCCCAGCCCTGGCACCAGCCCCCAGCCCAGCCCCAGCCTAGCCGCAGCCCCAGAACAGCCCCATCCCTGCCCCATCCCCCACCCCCAACCATGCCCTAACCCTGCCCCAGCCCTGGCCCCAGCACAGCCCCAACATCGGCCCTAGCGCTGCCCCTGCCCTGCCCCAGCCCAGCCCCCAGCCCCAGCCCCAGCCACAGCCTCCAACCCCAGACCTGGCCCCAGCCCAGCCCAAACCCTGCTCAAGTCCCGGACCCAGCCCAGCCCCAGCCCCATCCCCAGCCCCAGCCCCGGCCCGAGCCCAGCCCCAGCCCTCCCCAAGCCTTGCTTCCAGCCCCAGCCCCAGCCCTGCCCCATCCCTGCCCCAGCCCCGGCCCCAGCCCCAGCCCCAGCCCCAGCCCTGGCAAAGACTTGGTTCCAGCCCCAGCCCCAGCCCCAGCCTAGCCCCGGCCCAAGCCCTAGCCGTTCCCCAGAACTTGCTCAGCCCCAACCCAGCCCCCACCTCCAGCCCTGCCCCCAGCCCCAGCCCCAGCCCAGCCCCAGCCGTGTCTCCTGCGCCGGCCCCAGCCCCCAGCCCCAGCCCTGCCCCAGCCCTGCCACCAGCCCTGCCCCAGTCCTGCCCCAGCCCCAGCCCTGCCCCTGCCCTGGACCCAGCCCCAGCCCCAGCCCCGGCCCCATCCCCAGTCCCAGCCCAGCCCTAGCCCAGCCCTGACCCAGCCCCAGCCCTAGCCCAGCCCTGCCCTCAGCCCAGCCCCAGGCCCGGACCCAGCCCCGGCCTCAGCCCAGCCCTAACCTAGCCCTGCCCCAGCCCCAGGCCTAGGCCAGCCGTGCCCTCAGCCCTATCCCCAGCCCCAGCCCAGACCAGCCCCAGGCCCAGCCCCAGCCTAGCCCCAGCCCCAGCCCCAGCCCTGCCCTGGACCCAGCCCCAGCCCCACCCCAGCCTCATCCCCAGCCCAGGCCCAGCCCTGCCCCAGCCCCAGCCCCCCCCCCGGCCCCAGCCCGGGCCCCAGCCAAGCCCCACTCATGGCCCCATCCCCGGCCCCAGCCCAGCTCTAGCCCAGCCCTGCCCCAGTCCCAGCCCTGCCCCAGCCCCAGCCCAGCTCCCAGCCCTGCCCCAATCCAGCCCCAGCCTCGGCCCAAGCCCTACCCCAGCCCTGCTTCGGCCCCAGCCCAGCCCAAGGCCCAGCCCTGCCCCCAGCCCAGCCCCAACCCAGCCCCAGCTCACCCACAGTCCAGACCCAGCCCTAAGCCCAGCCTAGCCCCAACCCCGTCCCTGGCGCTGCTACAGTCCTACCCCAGTCCTGGACCAGACCCCAGACCCAGACCCAGCCCGGGACCCAGCCCCTGCCCCAGCCCTTCCCCAGCCCCAGCCCAGTCCCCCGCCCAATCCTGCCCCAGCCCTGGCACCAGCCCCCAGCCCAGCCCCAGCCTAGCCGCAGCCCCAGAACAGCCCCATCCCTGCCCCATCCCCCACCCCCAACCATGCCCTAACCCTGCCCCAGCCCTGGCCCCAGCCCAGCCCCAACATCGGCCCTAGCGCTGCCCCTGCCCTGCCCCAGCCCAGCCCCCAGCCCCAGCCCCAGCCACAGCCTCCAACCCCAGACCTGGCCCCAGCCCAGCCCAAACCCTGCTCAAGTCCCGGACCCAGCCCAGCCCCAGCCCCATCCCCAGCCCCAGCCCCGGCCCGAGCCCAGCCCCAGCCCTCCCCAAGCCTTGCTTCCAGCCCCAGCCCCAGCCCTGCCCCATCCCTGCCCCAGCCCCGGCCCCAGCCCCAGCCCCAGCCCCAGCCCCAGCCCCAGCCCCAGCCCCAGCCCTGGCAAAGACTTGGTTCCAGCCCCAGCCCCAGCCCCAGCCTAGCCCCGGCCCAAGCCCTAGCCGTTCCCCAGAACTTGCTAAGCCCCAACCCAGCCCCCACCTCCAGCCCTGCCCCCAGCCCCAGCCCCAGCCCAGCCCCAGCCGTGTCCCCTGCGCCGGCCCCAGCCCCCAGCCCCAGCCCTGCCCCAGCCCTGCCACCAGCCCTGCCCCAGTCCTGCCCCAGCCCCAGCCCTGCCCCTGCCCTGGACCCAGCCCCAGCCCAGCCCCAGCCACAGCCCCAGCCCCAGGGCCTGCCCCAGCCCTGCCCCAGCCACAGCCCAGCCCCAGCCCTGGCACCGAGCCCCAGTCGCAGCCCCGGCCCCAGCCCAGCCCTAGACCAGCCCCAGCCCCACCCTCAGCTCCAGCCCCCAGCCCCAGCCCAGGCCCAGCCCCAGCCCCAGCCCCAGGCCTGCCCCAGCCCTGCCCCAGCCACAGCCCAGCTCCAGCCCTGGACCGAGCCCCAGCCCCAGCCCTGCCCTAGCCCAGCCCCAGCCCCAGCCACAGCCCAGCCCCAGCCCTTGACCCAGCCCCAGTCGCAGCCCCGGCCCCAGCCCAGCCCAAGCCCAGCCCCAGCCCCACCCTCAGCCCCAGCCCAGCTCCAGCCACAGCCCCAGCCCTGCCCTCAGCCCCAGCCCTGGACCCAACACCAGCCCCAGCCCAGCCCCAGCCCCATCCCCAGCCCAACCCCAGCCCCAGCCCTTCCCCAGCCCAAACCCAGCCCCAGCCCAGCCCCCAGCCCCAGCCCTACCCCTGCCCAGTCCCGGTCCATGCCCAGCCCCAGCCCTGCCCCACCCTCGTCCCCAGCCCAGCCCCTGCCTCAGCCTGACCCCTGCCCAGTCCCGGTCCATGCCCAGCCCCCAGCCCAGCCCTGCCCCAGCCCCGGCCCCCAGCCCCAGCCCCAGCCCCAGCCCTGCCCAAGACTTGGTTCCAGCCCCAGCCCCAGCCCTGCCCTAGCCCCACCCTCGGCCCCAGCCCAGCGCCAGCCCTAGCCCCAGCCCTGGACCCAGCCCCAACCCCACCCCAGCCTCATCCCAGCCCAGGCCCAGCCCTGCCCCAGCCCAAGCCCCAGCCCCAGCCCCAGCCCCATCCGATCCCCCAGCCCAGCCCCAGCCAACACCCAGCCCCAGCCACCGCCCAGCCCCAGCCCTGGACCCAGCCCCAGGCCCAGCCCTCTGCCAGTCCACGCCCCAGCCACAGCCACATCCCCACCCCCAGGCCCCATCCCCGGCCCCAGCCCAGCTCCAGCCCCAGCCCCAGCCCAGCCCCTGCCCTGCACCCAGCCCCAGCCCCAGCCCATCTCCATCCCTGCCCCCAGCCCAGCCCCAGCCCCAGCCCCAGCCCTGCCCCAGCCCTGCCCCAGCCACCACCCAGCCCCAGCCCTGGACCCAGCCCCAGCCCCAGCCCTGTCCCACTCCCCCGCCCCCGCCCCCAACCCCAGCCCCACCCCGGGCCCCAGCCCCGGCCCCCAGCCCAGCTCCAGCCCCAGCCCAGCCCCAGCCCCCAGCCCTGCCCCTGCGCTGGTCTCAGCCCCAGCCCAGCCCCAGCCCCAGCCCCAGGCCTGCCCCAGCCCAGCCCCAGCCACAGCCCCAGCCCTGCCCTAGCCCAGCCCCAGCCCCAGCCACAGCCCAGCCCCAGCCCTTGACCCAGCCCCAGTCTCAGCCCCGGCCCCAGCCCAGCCCAAGCCCAGCCCCAGCCACACCCTCAGCCCCAGCCCAGCTCCAGCCACAGCCCCAGCCCTGCCCTCAGCCCCAGCCCTGCCCAAGCCCAGGCCCAGCCCCACCCTCAGACCCAGCCCAGCCCCAACCGCAGCCCCAGCTCTGCCCTAGCCCAGCCCCAGCCCCAGCCACAGCCCTGCCCCAGTCCTGGACCCAACACCAGCCCCAGCCCAGCACCAGCCCCCAGCCCCACCCTCGGCCCCAGGCCAGCCCCTACCCCAGCCCTGCCCCGGCCCAGACCCAACCCCAGCCGAGTTCCTGCCCTGGACCCAGCCCCAGCCCTGCCCCAGCCCATCCCCCAGCCCAGCCCCAGCCCCATTGACAGCCACAGCCCAGCTCCAGCCACAGCCCAGCCACAGCCCTGGACCCAGCCCCAGCCCAGCCCCAGCCCTAGCCCCAGCCCTGCCCCAGCCCAGCCCCAGCCCAGCCCAGCCCCATTCACAGCCACAGCCCAGCCCCAGCCATAGCCCAGCCCGAGACCAGCCCCAGCCTAGCCCCAGCCCCAGTCCAGCCCCTACCCTGGACCCAGTCCCAGCCCCAGCCCAGCCCCAGCCCTGCCCCCCAGCCCAACCCCAGCCTCACCCTGGACCCAGCCCCAGCCCCAGCCCAGCCCCTGCCCTGGACCCAGCCCCAGCCCCAGCCCATCTCCATCCCTGCCCCCAGACCAGCCCCAGCCCCAGCCCCCAGCCCTGCCCCAGCCCAGCCCCAGCCACCACCCAGCCCCAGCCCTGGACCCAGCCCCAGCCCCAGGCCTGCCCCAGCCCAGCCCCAGCCACAGCCCCAGCCCTGCCCTAGCCCAGCCCCAGCCCCAGCCACAGCCCAGCCCCAGCCCTTGACCCAGCCCCAGTCGCAGCCCCGGCCCCAGCCCAGCCCAAGCCCAGCCCCAGCCCCACCCTCAGCCCCAGCCCAGCTCCAGCCACAGCCCCAGCCCTGCCCTCAGCCCCAGCCCTGCCCAAGCCCAGGCTCAGCCCCACCCTCAGCCCCAGCCCAGCCCCAACCGCAGCCCCAGCCCTGCCCTAGCCCAGCCCCAGCCCCAGCCACAGCCCTGCCCCAGCCCTGGACCCAACACCAGCCCCAGCCCAGCCCCCAGCCCCAGCCCCAGCCCAACCCCAGCCCCAGCCCTTCCCCAGCCCAAACCCAGCCCCAGCCCAGCCCCCAGCCCCAGCCCTACCCCTGCCCAGTCCCGGTCCATGCCCAGCCCCAGCCCTGCCCCACCCTTGTCCCCAGCCCAGCCCCTGCCTCAGCCTGACCCCTGCCCCAGCCTGACCCCTGCACAGCTCCCGGTCCATGCCCAGCCCCAGCCCTGCCCCAGCCCCGGCCCCAGCCCCAGCCCCAGCCCCAGCCCTGCCCAAGACTTGGTTCCAGCCCCAGCCCCAGCCCTGCCCTAGCCCCACCCTCGGCTCCAGCCCAGCGCCAGCCCTAGCCCCAGCCCTGGTCCCAGCCCCTGCCCCAGCCCAGCCCCAGCCCCAGCCCCAGTCCAGCCCCTGCCCTGAACCCAGCCCCAACCCCACCCCAGCCTCATCCCCAGCCCAGGCCCAGACCTGCCCCAGCCCCAGCCACAGCCCAGCCCCAGCCCTTGACCCAGCCCCAGTCGCAGCCCCGGCCCCAGCCCAGCCCAAGCCCAGCCCCAGGCCCCACCCCTCAGCCCCAGCCCAGCTCCAGCCACAGCCCCAGCCCTGCCCTCAGCCCCCGCCCAGCCCAAGCCCAGCCCCAGCCCCACCCTCAGCCCCAGCCCAGCCCCAACCGCAGCCCCAGCCCTGCCCTAGCCCAGCCCCAGCCCCAGCCACAGCCCTGCCCCAGCCCTGTACCCAACACCAGCCCCAGCCCAGCCCCTGCCCTGGACCCAGCCCAGACCCCACCCCAGCCTCATCCCCCAGCCCAGGCCCAGCCCTGCCCCAGCCCAAGCCCAAGCCCCAGCCCCAGCCCCATCCATTCACCCAGCCCAGCCCAGACCCATCCCCATCTCTGCCCCCAGCCCAGCCCCAGCCCCAGCCAAAGCCCTGCCCCAGCCCAGCCCCAGCCACCGCCCAGCCCCAGCCCTGGACCCAGCCCCAGCCCCTGCCCTCTCCCAGTCCCCGCCCCAGCCCCCAGCCCCACCCCCCGGCCCCCAGCCCCGGCCCCAGCCAAGCCCCACTCACGGCCCCCATCCCCGGACCCAGCCCAGCTCCAGCCCCAGCCCTGCCCCGGCCCAGCCCCAGCCCCCAGCCCAGCCCCTGCCCTGGACCCAGGCCCAGCCCAGCCGCAGCCCAGCCCCAGGCACAGCACAGCGCCAGCTCTGGACCCAGCCCCAGTCCTGCCCCAGCCCCGGACCCAGCCCAAACCTGCACTCAGCCCCCAGCCCCAGCCCAGCCCAGCCCTGCCCCAGCCTAGCCCCAGCCCTAGTCCTGCCCCTGCCCTGGCCCCAGTCCCAGCCCCAGTTCAGCCCCACCTCAGCCCCAGCCACCGCCCAGCCCCATCCCCACCCCTAGCCCAGCCCCAGCCCCAGCCCAGCCCCTACCCTGGACCCAGCCCCAGCCCCACCCCAGCCTCATCCCCCAGCCCAGGCCCAGCCCAGTCCCAGCCCTTTACCCAGACCCCGCCCCAGCCCTGTCCCAGTCCCCGACCCAGCCCCCAGCCCCAGCCCCAGCCTTGCCCAAGACTTGGTTCCAGCCCCAGCCCAGCCCTGCCCTAGCCCCACCCTCGGCTCCAGCCCAGCGCCAGCCCTAGCCCCAGCCCTGGTCCCAGCCCCTGCCCCAGCCCAGCCCCAGCCCCAGCCCCAGTCCAGCCCCTGCCCTGAACCCAGCCCCAACCCCACCCCAGCCTCATCCCCAGCCCAGGCCCAGCCCTGCCCCAGCCCCAGCCCCAGCCCCATCCGATCCCCCAGCCCAGGTCCAGCCAACGCCCAGCCCCAGCCACCGCCCAGCCTCAGCCCTGGACCCAGCCCCAGGCCCAGCCCTCTGCCAGTCCACGCCCCAGCCACAGCCACAGCCCCACCCCCCGGCCCCAGCCCCGGCCCCAGCCCAGCCCTAGCCCAGCCCTGCCCTCAGCCCAGCCCCAGGCCCGGACCCAGTCCCAGCCCTGAGCCGAACCCAACCCCAGCCTGGCCCCAGCCCTGCCCTAGCTCCAGCCCTAGCCCTGTCCCCAGCCTCGGCCCGTGCCCATGCCCCAGTCCCATTCCTGCCCCATCCCAGCCCCCAGCCCCAGCCCTACACTGAGCCCAGCCCCAGACCCAGCCTGGCCCCAGCCCTGTCCCAAGCTCCAGCCACAGCCCAGTCCCAGGCCCAGCCCCAGCCTAGCCCCAGCCCTGCCCCAGCCGCAGCCCCAGGCCGGACCTCAGCCCTGCCCCCGCCCTGGCTTCTGCCCCAACCCTGGCTCCAGCCCCAGCCCAGCCCCAGCCCCAGCCCTGCCCCTGCCCTGGACCCAGCCCTGCCCCAGCCCAGCCCCAGCCACCACCCAGCCCCAGCCCTGGACCCAGCCCCAGCCCCAGCCCTGTCCCAGTCCCCGCCCCCGCTCCAACCCCAGCCCCACCCCCGGCCCCAGCCCCGGCCCCAGCCCAGCTCCAGCCCCAGCCCAGCCCCAGCCCCAGCCCTGCCCCTGCCCTGGACCCAGCCCCCAGCCCAGCACCAGCCCCAGCCCCAGCCCCAGCCCCAGGCCTGC
>NW_027143759.1:0-12500 GCF_026170545.1 Melanerpes formicivorus
TCTGGAGGCAGTCAAAATGAGTATTTGAATTCTTCCCTACCTTATTCCTGTGCTGAGATACAGGCTGCTCCAACCTGCTGTAAAATGCTTGATTTCGAGAGTGAGCGAAACTAATGAAAACATAGTTGGGGTAAAACCTAAAGGGAAAGGCCTAGCACCAAATTGCATTGGCCATCTGATCTAACTTCTGGAGGCAGTCAAAATGAGTATTTGAATTCTTCCCTACCTTATTCCTGTGCTGAGATACAGGCTGCTCCAACCTGCTGTAAAATGCTTGATTCGAGATGTGAGCGAAACTAATGAAAACATTGTTGGGGTAAAACCTAAAGGGAAAGGCCTAGCACCAAATTGCATTGGCCATCTGATCTAACTTCTGGAGGGCAGTCAAAAATGAGTATTTGAATTCTTCCCTACCTTATTCCTGTGCTGAGATACAGGCTGCTCCAACCTGCTGTAAAATGCTTGATTTCGAGGAGTGAGCGAAACTAATGAAAACATTGTTGGGTAAAACCTAAAGGGAAAGGCCTAGCACCAAATTGCATTGGCCATCTGATCTAACTTCTGGAGGCAGTCAAAATGATTCTTAGAATTCTTCCCTACCTTATTCCTGTGCTGAGATACAGGCTGCTCCAACCTGCTGTAAAATGCTTGATTTCGAGAGTGATCGAAACTAATGAAAACATTGTTGGGGTAAAACCTAAAGGGAAAGGGCCTAGCACCAAATTGCATTGGCCATCTGATCTAACTTCTGGAGGCAGTCAAAATGAGTATTTGAATTCTTCCCTACCTTATTCCTGTGCTGAGATACAGGCTGCTCCAACCTGCTGTAAAATGCTTGATTTCGAGAGTGAGCGAAACTAATGAAAAACATTGTTGGGGTAAAACCTAAAGGGAAAGGCCTAACACCAAATTGCATTGGCCATCTGATCTAACTTCTGGAGGCAGTCAAAATGAGTATTTGAATTCTTCCCTACCTTATTCCTGTGCTGAGATACAGGCTGCTCCAACCTGCTGTAAAATGCTTGATTTCGAGAGTGAGCGAAACTAATGAAAACATTGTTGGGGTAAAACCTAAAGGGAAAGGCCTTGCACCAAATTGCATTGGCCATCTGATCTAACTTCTGGAGGCAGTCAAAATGAGTATTTGAATTCTTCCCTACCTTATTCCTGTGCTGAGATACAGGCTGCTCCAACCTGCTGTAAAATGCTTGATTTCGAGAGTGATCGAAACTAATGAAAACATTGTTGGGGTAAAACCTAAAGGGAAAGGCCTAGCACCAAATTGCATTGGCCATCTGATCTAACTTCTGGAGGCAGTCAAAATGAGTATTTGAATTCTTCCCTACCTTATTCCTGTGCTGAGATACAGGCTGCTCCAACCTGCTGTAAAATGCTTGATTTCGAGAGTGAGCGAAACTAATGAAAACATTGTTGGGGTAAAACCTAAAGGGAAAGGCCTAGCACCAAATTGCATTGGCCATCTGATCTAACTTCTGGAGGCAGTCAAAATGAGTATTTGAATTCTTCCCTACCTTATTCCTGTGCTGAGATACAGGCTGCTCCAACCTGCTGTAAAATGCTTGATTTCGAGAGTGAGCGAAACTAATGAAAACATTGTTGGGGTAAAACCTAAAGGGAAAGGCCTAGCACCAAATACCATTTGCCATCTGTGGCCGGGGTGACGTTGCCTCCTTAAGAAAGGGAATATGGTGGACGGAAGTTGGTAAACGCAAGGAATAGTCTAAACTAATTTCATTGGTGAAGTGGGAGGAAGCACCTTCGGAACTGGGAGTGAACTGGACATTTCCACGACTTTTCTGTCAGTCTTGCTTCCGCCTCTTCTTCGTGCAGCAGCTTTGTGTGCTGGGCTTTCTGCCAAGGCTCCGGCCTTCAAACTGACAAACTTGATAAGGCCTGTATTAACTCCCTTCCAATTAACACAAACTGCTTCTAACTTTTTTTCCTCTCTTTTCTTTCTCTTTCTATCCCATTCTGGGGAAAGGGGGTAAGAGAGGGGAGAGCGGAGGTGGGGGACCCCTCTGCCGAGGGGGGGGTCACTCTCATTTCTGTGTTGCTCTGCTGTATATCTTTGTATATATTGTAGATATTGTAAAGTTGTAAATATTCCCCTGCATTCCCTACATTGCTTTGTAAATATACCTCCACTGCTTTGCTAATTCAGCTTGAGAGGTTTTTTTTCCTTTCCCTTCAATTTTTTTTTCCCTTTTACTTTACAAGGGGGAAGGGAGGAGGCTTCTTGGCCTTGCCCCTTCCAAACCCACCACACCATCTGATCTAACTTCTGGAGGCAGTCAAAATGAGTATTTGAATTCTTCCCTACCTTATTCCTGTGCTGAGATACAGGCTGCTCCAACCTGCTGTAAAATGCTTGATTTCGAGAGTGCGCAAAACTAATGAAAACATAGTTGAGGTAAAACCTAAAGGGAAAGGCCTAGCACCAAATTGCATTGGCCATCTGATCTAACTTCTGGAGGCAGTCAAAATGAGTATTTGAATTCTTCCCTACCTTATTCCTGTTCTGAAATACAGGGTGCTCCAACCTGCTGTAAAATTGCATTGCCATCTGATCTAACTTCTGGAGGCAGTCAAAATGAGTATTTGAATTCTTCCCTACCTTATTCCTGTGCTGAGATACAGGCTGCTCCAACCTGCTGTAAAATGCTTGATTTCGAGAGTGAGCGAACTAATGAAAACATAGTTGGGGTAAAACCTAAAGGGAAAGGCCTAGCACCAAATTGCATTGGCCATCTGATCTAACTTCTGGAGGCAGTGAAAATGAGTATTTGAATTCTTCCCTACCTTATTCCTGTGCTGAGATACAGGCTGCTCCAACCTGCTGTAAAATGCTTGATTTGGAGAGTGAGCGAAACTAATGAAAACATTGTTGGGGTAAAACCTAAAGGGAAAGGCCTAGCACCAAATTGCATTGGCCATCTGATCTAACTTCTGGAGGCAGTCAAAATGAGTATTTGAATTCTTCCCTACCTTATTCCTGTGCTGAGATACAGCCTGCTCCAACCTGCTGTAAAATGCTTGATTTCGAGAGTGAGCGGAAACTAATGAAAACATTGTTGGGGTAAAAACCTAAAGGGAAAGGCCTAGCACCAAATTGCATTGGCCATCTGATCTAACTTCTGGAGGCAGTCAAAATGAGTATTTGAATTCTTCCCTACCTTATTCCTGTGCTGAGATACAGGCTGCTCCAACCTGCTGTAAAATGCTTGATTTCGAGAGTGAGCGAAACTAATGAAAACATTGTTGGGGTAAAACCTAAAGGGAAAGGCCTAGCACCAAATTGCATTGGCCATCTGATCTAACTTCTGGAGGCAGTCAAAATGAGTATTTGAATTCTTCCCTACCTTATTCCTGTGCTGAGATACAGGCTGCTCCAACCTGCTGTAAAATGCTTGATTTCGAGAGTGAGCGAAACTAATGAAAACATTGTTGGGGTAAAACCTAAAGGGAAAGGCCTAGCACCAAATTGCATTGGCCATCTGATCTAACTTCTGGAGGCAGTCAAAATGATTCTTAGAATTCTTCCCTACCTTATTCCTGTGCTGAGATACAGGCTGCTCCAACCTGCTGTAAAATGCTTGATTTCGAGAGTGAGCGAAACTAATGAAAACATTGTTGGGGTAAAACCTAAAGGGAAAGACCTAGCACCAAATTGCATTGGCCATCTGATCTAACTTCTGGGAGGCAGTCAAAATGAGTATTTGAATTCTTCCCTACCTTATTCCTGTGCTGAGATACAGGCTGCTCCAACCTGCTGTAAAATGCTTGATTTCGAGAGTGAGCGAAACTAATGAAAACATAGTTGGGGGTAAAACCTAAAGGGAAAGGCCTAGCACCAAATTGCATTGGCCATCTGATCTAACTTCTGGAGGCAGTCAAATGAGTATTTGAATTCTTCCCTACCTTATTCCTGTGCTGAGATACAGGCCTGCTCCAACCTGCTGTAAAATGCTTGATTTCGAGAGTGAGCGAAACTAATGAAAACATTGTTGGGGTAAAACCTAAAGGGAAAGGCCTAGCACCAAATTGCATTGGCCATCTGATCTAACTTCTGGAGGCAGTCAAAATGATTCTTAGAATTCTTCCCTACCTTATTCCTGTGCTGAGATACAGGCTGCTCCAACCTGCTGTAAAATGCTTGATTTCGAGAGTGAGCGAAACTAATGAAAACATTGTTGGGGTAAAACCTAAAGGGAAAGACCTAGCACCAAATTGCATTGGCCATCTGATCTAACTTCTGGAGGCAGTCAAAATGAGTATTTGAATTCTTCCCTACCTTATTCCTGTGCTGAGATACAGGCTGCTCCAACCTGCTGTAAAATGCTTGATTTCGAGAGTGAGCGAAACTAATGAAAAACATAGTTGGGGTAAAACCTAAAGGGAAAGGCCTAGCACCAAATTGCATTGGCCATCTGATCTAACTTCTGGAGGCAGTCAAAATGAGTATTTGAATTCTTCCCTACCTTATTCCTGTGCTGAGATACAGGCTGCTCCAACCTGCTGTAAAATGCTTGATTTCGAGAGTGAGCGAAACTAATGAAAACATTGTTGGGGTAAAACCTAAAGGGAAAGGCCTAGCACCAAATTGCATTGGCCATCTGATCTAACTTCTGGAGGCAGTCAAAATGATTCTTAGAATTCTTCCCTACCTTATTCCTGTGCTGAGATACAGGCTGCTCCAACCTGCTGTAAAATGCTTGATTTCGAGAGTGAGCGAAACTAATGAAAACATTGTTGGGGTAAAACCTAAAGGGAAAGGCCTAGCACCAAATTGCATTGGCCATCTGATCTAACTTCTGGAGGCAGTCAAAATGAGTATTTGAATTCTTCCCTACCTTATTCCTGTGCTGAGATACAGGCTGCTCCAACCTGCTGTAAAATGCTTGATTTCGAGAGTGAGCGAAACTAATGAAAACATTGTTGGGGTAAAACCTAAAGGGAAAGGCCTAGCACCAAATTGCATTGGCCATCTGATCTAACTTCTGGATGGCAGTCAAAATGAGTATTTGAATTCTTCCCTACCTTATTCCTGTGCTGAGATACAGGCTGCTCCACCCTGCTGTAAAATGCTTGATTTCGAGAGTGAGCGAAAGTAATGAAAACATTGTTGGGGTAAAACCTAAAGGGAAAGGCCTAGCACCAAATTGCATTGGCCATCTGATCTAACTTCTGGAGGCAGTCAAAAATGAGTATTTGAATTCTTCCCTACCTTATTCCTGTGCTGAGATACAGGCTGCTCCAACCTGCTGTAAAATGCTTGATTTCGAGAGTGAGCGAAACTAATGAAAACATTGTTGGGGTAAAACCTAAAGGGAAAGGCCTAAGCACCAAATTGCATTGGCCATCTGATCTAACTTCTGGAGGCAGTCAAAATGAGTATTTGAATTCTTCCCTACCTTATTCCTGTGCTGAGATACAGGCTGCTCCAACCTGCTGTAAAATGCTTGATTTCGAGAGTGAGCGAAACTAATGAAAACATTGTTGGGGTAAAACCTAAAGGGAAAGGCCTAGCACCAAATTGCATTGGCCATCTGATCTAACTTCTGGAGGCAGTCAAAATGAGTATTTGAATTCTTCCCTACCTTATTCCTGTGCTGAGATACAGGCTGCTCCAACCTGCTGTAAAATGCTTGATTTCGAGAGTGAGCGAAACTAATGAAAACATTGTTGGGGTAAAACCTAAAGGGAAAGGCCTAGCACCAAATTGCATTGGCCATCTGATCTAACTTCTGGAGGCAGTCAAAATGAGTATTTGAATTCTTCCCTACCTTATTCCTGTGCTGAGATACAGGCTGCTCCAACCTGCTGTAAAATGCTTGATTTCGAGAGTGATCGAAACTAATGAAAACATTGTTGGGGTAAAACCTAAAGGGAAAGGCCTAGCACCAAATACCATTTGCCATCTGTGGCCGGGTGACGTTGCCTCCTTAAGAAAGGGAATATGGTGGACGGAAGTTGGTAAACGCAAGGAATAGTCTAAACTAATTTCATTGGTGAAGTGGGAGGAAGCACCTTCGGAACTGGGAGTGAACTGGACATTTCCACGACTTTTCTGTCAGTCTTGCTTCCGCCTCTTCTTCGTGCAGCAGCTTTGTGTGCTGGGCTTTCTGCCAAGGCTCCGGCCTTCAAACTGACAAACTTGATAAGGCCTGTATTAACTCCCTTCCAATTAACACAAACTGCTTCTAACTTTTTTTTCCTCTCTTTTCTTTCTCTTTCTATCCCATTCTGGGGAAAGGGGGGGAAGAGAGGGGAGAGCGGAGGTGGGGGACCCCTCTGCCGAGGGGGGGTCACTCTCATTTCTGTGTTGCTCTGTTGTATATCTTTGTATATATTGTAGATATTGTAAATTTGTAAATATTCCCCTGCATTCCCTACATTGCTTTGTAAATATAGCTCCACTGCTTTGCTAATTCAGCTTGTGAGGTTTTTTTCCTTTCCCTTCAATTTTTTTTTCCCTTTTACTTTACAAGGGGGAAGGGAGGAGGCTTCTTGGCCTTGCCCCTTCCAAACCCACCACACCATCTGATCTAACTTCTGGAGGCAGTCAAAATGAGTATTTGAATTCTTCCCTACCTTATTCCTGTGCTGAGATACAGGGTGCTCCAACCTGCTGTAAAATGCTTGATTTCGAGAGTGAGCGAAACTAATGAAAACATTGTTGGGGGTAAAACCTAAAGGGAAAGGCCTAGCACCAAATTGCATTGGCCATCTGATCTAACTTCTGGAGGCAGTCAAAATGAGTATTTGAATTCTTCCCTACCTTATTCCTGTGCTGAGATACAGGCTGCTCCAACCTGCTGTAAAATGCTTGATTTCGAGAGTGATCGAAACTAATGAAAACATTGTTGGGGTAAAACCTAAAGGGAAAGGCCTAGCACCAAATTGCATTGGCCATCTGATCTAACTTCTGGAGGCAGTCAAAATGAGTATTTGAATTCTTCCCTACCTTATTCCTGTGCTGAGATACAGGCTGCTCCAACCTGCTGTAAAATGCTTGATTTCGAGAGTGAGCGAAACTAATGAAAACATTGTTGGGGTTAAAACCTAAAGGGAAAGGCCTAGCACCAAATTGCATTGGCCATCTGATCTAACTTCTGGAGGCAGTCAAAATGAGTATTTGAATTCTTCCCTACCTTATTCCTGTGCTGAGATACAGGCTGCCTCCAACCTGCTGTAAAATGCTTGATTTCGAGAGTGAGCGAAACTAATGAAAACATTGTTGGGGTAAAACCTAAAGGGAAAGGCCTAGCACCAAATTGCATTGGCCATCTGATCTAACTTCTGGAGGCAGTCAAAATGAGTATTTGAATTCTTCCCTACCTTATTCCTGTGCTGAGATACAGGCTGCTCCAACCTGCTGTAAAATGCTTGATTTCGAGAGTGATCGAAACTAATGAAAACATTGTTGGGGTAAAACCTAAAGGGAAAGGCCTAGCACCAAATACCATTTGCCATCTGTGGCCGGGTGACGTTGCCTCCTTAAGAAAGGGAATATGGTGGACGGAAGTTGGTAAACGCAAGGAATAGTCTAAACTAATTTCATTGGTGAAGTGGGAGGAAGCACCTTCGGAACTGGGAGTGAACTGGACATTTCCACGACTTTTCTGTCAGTCTTGCTTCCGCCTCTTCTTCGTTGCAGCAGCTTTGTGTGCTGGGCTTTCTGCCAAGGCTCCGGCCTTCAAACTGACAAACTTGATAAGGCCTGTATTAACTCCCTTCCAATTAACACAAACTGCTTCTAACTTTTTTTTCCTCTCTTTTCTTTCTCTTTCTATCCCATTCTGGGGAAAGGGGGGGAAGAGAGGGGAGAGCGGAGGTGGGGGACCCCTCTGCCGAGGGGGGGTCACTCTCATTTCTGTGTTGCTCTGTTGTATATCTTTGTATATATTGTAGATATTGTAAATTTGTAAATATTCCCCTGCATTCCCTACATTGCTTGTAAATATAGCTCCACTGCTTTGCTAATTCAGCTTGTGAGTTTTTTTTCCCTTCCCTTCAATTTTTTTTTCCCTTTTACTTTACAAGGGGGAAGGGAGGAGGCTTCTTGGCCTTGCCCCTTCCAAACCCACTACACAATCTGATCTAACTTCTGGAGGCAGTCAAAATGAGTATTTGAATTCTTCCCTACCTTATTCCTGTGCTGAGATACCGGCTGCTCCAACCTGCTGTAAAATGCTTGATTTCGAGAGTGATCGAAACTAATGAAAACATAGTTGGGGTAAAACCTAAAGGGAAAGGCCTAGCACCAAATTGCATTGGCCATCTGATCTAACTTCTGGAGGCAGTCAAAATGAGTATTTGAATTCTTCCCTACCTTATTCCTGTGCTGAGATACAGGCTGCTCCAACCTGCTGTAAAATGCTTGATTTCGAGAGTGAGCGAAACTAATGAAAACATTGTTGGGGTAAAACCTAAAGGGAAAGGCCTAGCACCAAATTGCATTGGCCATCTGATCTAACTTCTGGAGGCAGTCAAAATGAGTATTTGAATTCTTCCCTACCTTATTCCTGTGCTGAGATACAGGCTGCTCCAACCTGCTGTAAAATGCTTGATTTCGAGAGTGAGCGAAACTAATGAAAACATTGTTGGGGGGTAAAACCTAAAGGGAAAGGCCTAGCACCAAATTGCATTGGCCATCTGATCTAACTTCTGGAGGCAGTCAAAATGATCCTTAGAATTCTTCCCTACCTTATTCCTGTGCTGAGATACAGGCTGCTCCAACCTGCTGTAAAATGCTTGATTTCGAGAGTGAGCGAAACTAATGAAAACATTGTTGGGGTAAAACCTAAAGGGAAAGGCCTAGCACCAAATTGCATTGGCCATCTGATCTAACTTCTGGAGGCAGTCAAAATGAGTATTTGAATTCTTCCCTACCTTATTCCTGTGCTGAGATACAGGCTGCTCCAACCTGCTGTAAAATGCTTGATTTCGAGAGTGATCGAAACTAATGAAAACATTGTTGGGCTAAAACCTAAAGGGAAAGGCCTAGCACCAAATTGCATTGGCCATCTGATCTAACTTCTGGAGGCAGTCAAAATGAGTATTTGAATTCTTCCCTACCTTATTCCTGTGCTGAGATACAGGCTGCTCCAACCTGCTGTAAAATGCTTGATTTCGAGAGTGAGCGAAACTAATGAAAACATTGTTGGGGTAAAACCTAAAGGGAAAGGCCTAGCACCAAATTGCATTGGCCATCTGATCTAACTTCTGGAGGCAGTCAAAATGAGTATTTGAATTCTTCCCTACCTTATTCCTGTGCTGAGATACAGGCTGCTCCAACCTGCTGTAAAATGCTTGATTTCGAGAGTGATCGAATCTAATGAAAACATTGTTGGGGTAAAACCTAAAGGGAAAGGCCTAGCACCAAATACCATTTGCCATCTGTGGCCGGGTGACGTTGCCTCCTTAAGAAAGGGAATATGGTGGACGGAAGTTGGTAAACGCAAGGAATAGTCTAAACTAATTTCATTGGTGAAGTGGGAGGAAGCACCTTCGGAACTGGGAGTGAACTGGACATTTCCACGACTTTTCTGTCAGTCTTGCTTCCGCCTCTTCTTCGTGCAGCAGCTTTGTGTGCTGGGCTTTCTGCCAAGGCTCCGGCCTTCAAACTGACAAACTTGATAAGGCCTGTATTAACTCCCTTCCAATTAACACAAACTGCTTCTAACTTTTTTTTCCTCTCTTTTCTTTCTCTTTCTATCCATTCTGGGGAAAGGGGGGGAAGAGAGGGGAGAGCGGAGGTGGGGGACCCCTCTGCCGAGGGGGGGTCACTCTCATTTCTGTGTTGCTCTGTTGTATATCTTTGTATATATTGTAGATATTGTAAATTTGTAAATATTCCCCTGCATTCCCTACATTGCTTTGTAAATATACCTCCACTGCTTTGCTAATTCAGCTTGTGAGGTTTTTTTCCTTTCCCTTCAATTTTTTTTTCCCTTTTACTTTACAAGGGGGAAGGGAGGAGGCTTCTTGGCCTTGCCCCTTCCAAACCCACCACACCATCTGATCTAACTTCTGGAGGCAGTCAAAATGAGTATTTGAATTCTTCCCTACCTTATTCCTGTGCTGAGATACAGGCTGCTCCAACCTGCTGTAAAATGCTTGATTTCGAGAGTGCGCAAAACTAATGAAAACATAGTTGGGGTAAAACCTAAAGGGAAAGGCCTAGCACCAAATTGCATTGGCCATCTGATCTAACTTCTGGAGGCAGTGAAAGTGAGTATTTGTATACTTCCCTACCTTATTCCTGTGCTGAGATACAGGGTGCTCCAACCTGCTGTAAAATTGCATTGCCATCTGATCTAACTTCTGGAGGCAGTCAAAATGAGTATTTGAATTCTTCCCTACCTTATTCCTGTGCTGAGATACAGGCTGCTCCAACCTGCTGTAAAATGCTTGATTTCGAGAGTGAGCGAAACTAATGAAAACATTGTTGGGGGTAAAACCTAAAGGGAAAGGCCTAGCACCAAATTGCATTGGCCATCTGATCTAACTTCTGGAGGCAGACAAAATGATCCTTAGAATTCTTCCCTACCTTATTCCTGTGTTGAGATACACGGTGCTCCAACCGGCTTTAAAATGCTTGATTTCGAGAGTGAGCAAAACTAATGAAAACATTGTTGGGGGTAAAACCTAAAGGGAAAGGCCTAGCACCAAATACCATTTGCCATCTGATCTAAATTCTGGAGGCAGTCAAAATGAGTATTTGAATTCTTCCCTACCTTATTCCTCTGCTGAGATATAAGGCGGTCCATCCTGCTGTAAAATGCTTGATTTCGAGAGTGATCGAAACTAATGAAAACATTGTTGGGGTAAAACCTAATGGGAAAGGCCTAGCACCAAATACCATTTGCCATCTGATCTAACTTCTGGAGACAGTCAAAATGATCCTTACAATTCTTCCCTATCCCTTTCCTGTGCTGAGATACAGGGTGCTCCAACCTGCTGTAAAATGCTTGATTTCCAGAGTGAGCGAAAGTAATGAAAACATTGTTGGGGTAAAACCTAAAGGGAAAGGCCTAGCACCAAATTGCATTGGCCATCTGATCTAACTTCTGGAGGCAGTCAAAATGAGTATTTGAATTCTTCCCTACCTCTTTCCTCTGCTGAGATACAGAGTGGTCCACCATGCTCTAAAATGCTTGATTTCGAGAGTGATCGAAACGAATGAAAACATTCTTGGGGTAAAACGTTAAGGGAAACGTCTAGAACCAAATGATGTGAGGGAAGGAAGGAAAGAAGGAATAAGTAAGGAAGGAAGGAAGGAAGGAAGGAAGGAAGGAAGGAAGGAAGGAAGGAAGGAAGGAAGGAAGGAAGGAAGGAAGGAAGGAAGGAAGGAAGGAGGGAAGGAAGGAAGGAAGGAAGGAAAGTAGGAAGGAAGGAAGGAAGGGAAGGAAGGGAAGGAAGGGATGAATGAAAGAAGGATGGAAGGATGGAAGGAAGGAATGAAGGAGCGAAGGAAGGAAGGAAGGAAGGAAAGAAGGAAGGAAGAAATGAAGGTAGGAAGGAATTAAGGAAGGAATGATGGAAGGAAGGAAGGAATGAAGGTAGGAAGGAAGGAAGGAAGGAAGGAAGGAAGGAAGGAAGGAAGGAAGGAAGGAAGGAAGGAAGGAAGGAAGGAAGGAAGGAAGGAAGGAAGGAAGGAAGGAAGGAAGGAGGGAAAGAAGCAAGAAAGGAGGGAGGGGGGAAGGAAGGAAGGAAGGCAGGAGGGAGAGAGGGAGGGAGGGAGGGAAGGAGGGAAGGAAGGTAGGAAGGAAGGAAGGATGGAAGGAAGGAAGGAAGGAAGGAAAAGAAGGAAGGAAGGAAGGAAGGAAGGAAGGAAGGAAGGAAGGAAGGAAGGAAGGAGGGAGGAAGAGAGAAAGGATGCAAGGGTGGAAAGAAGGAAGGAAGAAAGGAAAGAAGGAAGGAAGGAAGGAAGGAAGGAAGGAAGGAGGGAAGGAAGGAAGGAAGAAAGAAGGAAGGATGGAGGAAGGAAGGAAGGAAAAAAGGAAGGAAAGGGAGTAAGGAAGGAAGGAAGTAGGGAAGGAAGGAAGGAAGGAGGGAAGGAAGGAAGGAAGGAAGGAAGGAATGAAGGAAGGAAGGAAGGAAGGAAGGAAGGAGGGAGTAAGAGAGAAAGGATGCAAGGGTGGGAAAGAAGGAAGGAAGTAAGGAAAGAAGGAAGGAAGGAAGGAAGGAAGGAAGGAGGGAAGGAAGGAAGGAAGAAGAAGAAGGAAGGATGGAAGGAAGGAAGGAAAAAGGAAGGAAAAGGAGTAAGGAAGGGAGGAAGTAGGGAAGGAAGGAAGGAAGGAGGGAGGGAGGTAGGAAGGAAGGAAGGAAAGAAGGAAGGAAGGAAGGAAGGAAGGAAGGAAGGAAGGAAGAGAGAAGGAAGGAAGGAAGGAAGGAAGGAAGGAAAGAAAGAAGGAAGGATGGAAGGAAGGAAGGAGGGAGGGAGTGTGGGAGGGAAGAGAAGGAAGGAAGGAAGG
>NW_027143759.1:17500-49376 GCF_026170545.1 Melanerpes formicivorus
CGGGGCTGGGGCCGGGGCTGGGGTCGGGGCTGGTGCAAGGCTGGGTCTGGGCTTGGGGCTGGGGCCGGGGCTGGTGCCAGGGCTAGGAGCAGAGCTGGGGCTGGGGCAGGAGCTGGGGCTAGGACTGACGCAGGGCTGGGGCTGGGGCAGGGACTGGGGTAGGGCTGGGGCTGGGGCTGGGCTGGGGGCAGGTCTGGGGGCAGGGCTTGTGCTGAGCTGGGGCCGGGGCTGGGGCAGGGCTGGTGCTAGGGCTGGGTCTGGGCTTGGGGCTGGGGCTGGGGCCGGGGCTGGGGCTGGGCTTGGGGCTGGGGCCAGGGCTGGTGCCGGGGCTAGGAGCAGGGCTGGGGGCTGCGCCAGGGATGGGGCTGGGGCTGGGCTGGGGGCAGGTCTGGGGGCAGGGCTTGTGCTGAGCTGGGGCCGGGGCTGGGGGCAGGGCTGGGGGCAGGGCTGGGGCTGGGGCTGGGGCAGGGCTGGGGCAGGGCTGCGGCCACAGCTGGGGCTGGGGGCAGGGCTGGGGCTGGGGCTGGGGGCTGGGCTCGGGCTGGGCTCGGGATGGGGCAGAGCTGGAGCTGGAGGCTGGGCTGGGGCTGGGGAAGGGTTGGGGCAGGGGCTGTGGTTGGGGCTGGTAGGGGCAGGGCTGGGCTGGGGCCGGGGTTGGGTCCGGGGCTGGGGCAGGGCTGGGGCAGGGCTTGGGCTAAGGCTGGGGCAGGGCTGGGGCCGGGGTTCGGGCAGGGGCTGAGTCCGGAGCTGGGTCCGGGGCTGGGGTCGGGGCTGGGGCAGGGCTGGGGCTGCAGCTGGAGCCGGGGCTCGGGGCTGGAGCTGGGGCTGGGATGGTGCTGAGTTGGGGCAGGGATGGGGCCAGGGCTGGGGCAGGACTAGACTGGAGACTGAGTCTTGGGCTGGGCCTTGGCTGGGGCCGGGGCTGGGGCCGGGGCGGGGTGGGACTGGGGTGGGGGCTGAGCTGGGGCTGGGGCAGGGCTGGGGCAGTTCTGTTTTGGGCTGGGGCCGGGGCTGGGCTGGGACCGTGCTGGGGTCGGGGCTGGGGCCGGGGCTGGGGCAGGGCTGGGGCTGGGTTCGGGGCAGGGCTGGGGCTGGGTCCGGGGCTGGGTCCAGGCCTGGGGCTGGGCTAAGGGCAGCACTGGGCTAGGCCTGGGGCTGGGGCAGGGCTAGATTAAGGCTGGGCTGGGCAAGGGGCTGGGGCTGGGACTGGGGCTGGGACTGGGCTGGGGGCAGGGATGGGGCGGGGGCTGGGGCAGGGCTGTGGCTGGGCAGGGGACAGGGCTGGGGCTGGGCTGTGGTTGTGGCTGTCGCTGGGCTTGGGCAGGGCTGGGGCTGTGGCTGGGGCTGGGGCTGGGTCCAGGGCTGTGGCTGGGCTGTGGCTGGGGCTGGGCTGGGGCAGGGCTGGGGCTGTGGCTGGGCTGGGGCTGGGGCTGGGCTGGGCTAGGGCTGGGGCTGGGCTGTGGCTGGGGATGGGCTGGGGCAGGGCTGGGGCTGGGCTGGGGCTGGGGGCTGCGTCCAGGGTTTGGGCTGGGCTGTGGCTGGGGATGGGCTGGGGCAGGGCTTGGGCTGTGGCTGGGGGCTGGGCTGGGGCAGGGCTGGGTCTGTGGCTGGGCTGGGGCTGGGCTGTGTCTGGGGCTGGGGGCTGGGGCTGGCGCTGGGCCTGGGCTGGGGCTGGGGCTGGACTGGGGCAGGGCTGGGGTAGGGCTGGGGCTGGGGGCAGGGGCCGGGGCTGGGGACAGGGCTGGGGCCATAGCAGGGGCAGGGCTGGGGCCGGGCTGGGGCTGGGGCAGGGGCAGGGGCTGTGGCTGGGGCAGGGCTGGGGGCAAGGATGGGTATAGGGCTGGGCTGGGGGGCAGGGAAGGGGCTGGGGCGGGGACTGGGTCAGGGCTAAGGCTGGAGCTAGGCTGGGGGCCGAGGCTGGGGCCCGGGCTGAGGCTGGGGCTGGGGCAGGGCTGGGGCAGGGCTGGAACTGGGGCTGGGCTGGGGCCAAGGTTGGGGGCTGGGGCTGGGGCTGTGGACAGGGCTGGGGGTAGGGCTGAGTTAAGGGTAGGGCTGGGGCTGTGCTGGGGCCGGGGCTGGGGCAGGAGCCAGGGCTGGGGCAGGAGCCAGGGCTGGGGCAGGTCTGGGGCCGTGCCTGGGGCTGGGGCTGGGGCAGGGTTGGGGCTGAGCTGGGGCTGGGGCTGGGGACAGGGGCACGGGCCGGGGCTGGGGCAGGGCTGGGGCTGGGCTGGGGATGGGGGCTGGGGATGGGGCAGGACTGGGGCTGGGGCAGGGGCTGGGGCTGGGGAAAGCGCTGGGGCCCGAGCTGGGGCAGGGCTGGGGCTGGGCTGGGGCTGGGGCTGGGTCCAGGGCTGGGGCTGGGCTAAGGGCAGCACTGGGCTAGGCCTGGGGCTGGGGCAGGGGCCGGGGCTGGGGACAGGGCTGGGGCCAGGGCTAGTGCCAGAGCTGGGGCAGGGCAGGTTCCGGGCTGGGGCTGGGTTCGGGGCAGGGCTGGGCTGTGGCTTGGGCTGGGCTGGGGCAGGGCTGGGGCTGTGGCTGGGCTGGGGCCGAGGGTGGGGCTGGGGCTGGGGCTGAGTGCAGGGCTGGGTCTAACGCTGGGGCTGGGTCCAGGGCTGGGGCTGGGGCAGGGCGGGGGCTGGGTCAGGGCTGGGCTAGGGCTGGGCCAGGGCAGGGATGGGACGGGGGCTGGGCTGGGGCCGGGCCTGAGGCCGGGGGTGGGGCTGGGGGTGGGTCCAGGCCTGAGGCTGGGCGGTGGCTGGAGCTGGGCTGGGGCTGGGGCTGGGGCTGGGCTGGGGCCGAGGGTGGGGCTGGGGCTGGGGCTGGGTCCAGGGCTGGGGCTGGGCTGTGGCTGGGGCTGGGGTGGGGCAGGCCTGGGCCTGTGGCTGGGCTGGGGTAGGGCTGTGGCTGTGGCTGGGCTGGGGCCGAGGGTGGGGCTGGGGCTGGGGCTGAGTGCAGGGCTGGGTCTAACGCTGGGGCTGGGTCCAGGGCTGGGGCTTGGGCAGGGCGGGGGCTGGGTCATGGCTGGGCTAGGGCTGGGCCAGGGCAGGGATGGGACGGGGGCTGGGCTGGGGCCGGGGCTGAGGCCAGGTGTGGGGCTGGGGCTGGGGGTGGGTCCAGGCCTGGGGCTGGGTGGTGGCTGGGGCTGGGCTGGGGCTGGGGCTGGGCTGGGGCCGAGGGTGGGGCTGGGGCTGGGGCTGGGGCTGGGGGCAGGGCTGGGCTAGGGCTGGGGCTGGGGCTGGGGCAGGGCTGGGGCCGGGGCTGAGGCTGGGCTGGGTTCTGGGCTGGGCCTGGGAGAGGGCTGGGCCCGAGGCTGGGCCAGGGCTGGGGCAGGGCTGGGGCCGTGCCTGGGGCTGGGGCTGGGGCAGGTTTGGGGCTGGGCTGGGTCAGGGCTGGGTCTGGGGACAGGGCTGGGGATGAGGGTGGGGCTGGGCTGGGGTCTGGGCTGGGCCTGGGGCAGGGCTGGTCCCGAGGCTGGGGCAGGGATGGGGTAGGGATGGGGTTGGGGCTGGGCTGGGGGCAGGGATGGAGATGGGGCTGGGGCAGGGCTGGGCCTGGGCTGGGACCGGGACTGGGCTGGGGACAAGGGTTGGCCTGGGACAGGGGCTGAATTAGGGGTAAGGCTGGGGCTGTGCTGGGGCCGGGGCTGGGGCAGTACTAGGCTGGAGACTGGGCCTTGGGCTGGGGCAGGGCTGGGGCTGGGCTGGGGCTGCGGGCTGGGACTGGGGGCAGGGATGGGGCTGGGTCCAGGCCTGGGGCTGGGCTGAGGGCAGGGCTAGGCTAGGGCTGGGGCTGGGGCAAGTGTGGGGCTGGGGCAGGGCTGGGTTAGGGATGGGCTGGGAGCAGGTATAGGGCTGGGGCTGGGTTGGGGCCGGGGCTGGGGCAGGACTAGGCTGGAGGCTGGGCCTTGGGCTGGGGCAGGGCTGGGGCTGGGCTGGGGCTGCGGGCTGGGACTGGGGGCAGGGATTGGGGCTGGGTCCAGGCCTGGGGCTGGGCTGAGGGCAGGGCTAGGCTAGGGGCTGGGGCTGGGGCAAGTGTGGGGCTGGGGCAGGCTGGGTTAGGGATGGGCTGGGAGCAGGTATAGGGCTGGGGCTGGGTTGGGGCCGGGGCTGGGGCAGGACTAGGCTGGAGGCTGGGCCTTGGGCTGGGGCAGGGCTGGGGCCTGGGCGGGGGCTGGGGCTGGGGCAGGGCTGGGGCCAAGGTTGGGGCTGGGGCTGGGGCTGGGCTGGTGCTGAGGGTGGGGCTGGGGCTGGGGCTGGGGCTGTGGACAGGGCTGGGGCTAGGGCTGAGTTAGGGGTAGGGCTGGGGCTGTGCTGGGGCCGGGGCTGGAACCAAGGCATGGACAGGGCTGGGGCTGGGGCTGGGGCCGGGGCTGGGGCAGGAGCCAGGGCTGGGGCAGGGCTGGGGCCGTGCCTGGGGCTGGGGCTGGAGACAGGGGCCCGGGCTGGGGCTCGGGCTGGACTGAGGGCAGGGCTGGGGCAGGGCTGTGGCTGGGCTGGGGACAGCGCTGGGGCCGGGGCTGGGGCAGGGCTGGGGCTGGACTGGGGTTTGGGGCTGGGCTGGGGCAGGACTGGGGCTGGGGCAGGGGCCAGGGCTGGGGCCAGGGCTAGGACCAGAGCTGGGGCAGGGCAGGGTCCGGGCTCGGGCTGGGTTCGGGGCAGGGCTGGGCTGTGGCTTGGGCTGGGCTGGGGCAGGGCTGGGCCTGGGGCTGGGACTGGGACTGGGACTGGGACTGGGCTGGGGCTGGGGCTGGGGCTGGGTCCAGGGCTGGGGCTGGGCTGTGGCTGTGGCTGGGCTGGGTCAGGGCTGGATCCAGGGCTGTCGCTGGGCTGTGGCTGGGGCAGGGCTGGGGCAGGGCTGGGGCTGGGCTGGAACCGGGGCTGGGTTGGGGCTGGGGCCGGGGCTGGGGCAGGGCTGGTGGCGAGGGTGGGGCTGGGGCAGGGGCTGGGCCTGGGGCTGCGGACAGGGCTGGGGCTAGGGCTGAGTTAGGGGTAGGGCTGGGGCTGTGCTGGGGCTGGGGCTGGAACCAAGGTTTGGGCAGGGCTGGGGCTGGGGCTGGGGCTGGGGCTGGGGCTGCGGCTGGGACTGGGGGCAGGGATGGGGTGGGGACTGGGGCTGTGTTCTGGGCAGGGCTGGAGCTGGGTGCAGGGCTGGGGCTGGGTCAAGGCCTGGGGCTGGGCTGAGGACAGGGCCAGGCTAGGGCTGGGGCTGGGGCAGGTGTGGGGGTGGCACAGGGCTGGGCTAGGGCTGGGCTGGGGGCAGGTATAGGGCTGGGGCTGGGCTGGGGCTGGGGCAGGGCTGGGGATGGGTCCAGGGCTGGGGCAGGACTGGGGCCGGGGCTGGGCTGGGGCTGGGACCAGGGCTGGGGCTGTGCTGTGGCTGTGGCTGGGCTGGGCCTGGGTCCAGGGCTGGGGCTGAGTTGAGGCCGGGGCTGGGGCAGGATTAGGCTGGAGGCTGGGCCTTGGGCTGGGGCAGGGCTGGGGCTGGGGCTGGGGCTGGGCAGGGGCTGTGGCTGGGGTGAGGGCAGGGCTGGGGTAGGGCTGGGGATGGGGGCTGGGCTGGGGCAGGACTGGGGCTGGGGCCGGGCAGAGGCTGGGCTGAGGGCAGGGCTGGGATAGGGCTGGGGGCAGGACTGGGCTAGGGCTGGGGCCGAGGCTGAGGCTGGGGCTGCGGAAGGGCTGGCGCTGGGCTGGGGCTGGGGCTGGGGTCAGGGATGGGGATGGGGCTGGGCTGGGCTGGGGGCCAGGATGGGGCTGTTGCTGGGGCTGGGGCTTGGGCTGGGGTAGGGCTGGGGCAGGGCTGGGTCTAACGCTAGGGCTGGGGCTGGGCTGGGGCAGGGAATGGGCGGGGGATGGGCTGTGGCTGTGGCCGGGGCTGGGGCTAGTCCCGAGGCTGGGGCAGGGCTGGGCTAGGGCTGGGGCTGGGGCAGGGCTGGGGCTGGGGCTGAGGCTGGGCTGGGTTCTGGGCTGGGCCTGGGACAGGGCTGGGCCCGAGGCTGGGGCAGGGCTGGGCTAGGGCTGGGGCTGGTTCAGGGCTGGGGCAGGGCTGGGGCTGGGTCCAGGGCAGGGCTGAGGCTGGGGACAGGGCTGGGGCCAGAGCTGGGGCAGGGCTGGGGCCGGGCTGGGGCTGGGTTCAGTGCAGGGCTGGGGCTGGGGGCAGGCATGGGGCTGAGTCTGGGTTGGGGGCTGGGCCAAGGATGGGGCCAGGGCTGGGGCTGGGCTGTGGCTAGGGCTGGGCTGGGGCTGGGGCTGGGGAAGGGCTGGGGCTGGGCTGAGGGCAGGGCTGGGGCAGGGCTGTAACCAAGTCTTGGGCAGGGCTGGGGCTAGGGCTGGGGCCAGGGCTGGGGCAGGGCTGGGGCTGGGGCTGGGCTGGGGCTGGGTCCAGGGCTGGGGCTGGGCTGTGGCTAGGGCTGGGCTGGGCTGGGGCTGGGCCTGGGGCAGGGCTGGGCCCGTGGCTGCGGCAGGGCTGGGGTAGGGCTGGGGCCGGGGCTGGGGTCGGGGCTGGGAGCAGGGCTGGGACTGAGGTAGGGGCCGGGGCTGGGGCTGGGGCTGGGCTGGGGCTGAGGGTGGGGCTGGGGTTGGGGCCGGGGCTGGGGAAGGACTGGGGTTGGGGCTGGGGCCAGTGCTGGGGCTGGGCTGTGGCTGGGGCTGGGCTGGGGCAGGGCTGGGGCTGGGGCTGGGCTGGGGCTGAGGGTGGGGCTAGGCTGGGGGCTGGGCTGGGCCTGGGGCAGGGCTGGGCCCGAGGCTGGGGCAGGGCTGGGGTAGGGCTGGGGCCGGGGCTGGGGCTGGGGCTGGGGCTGGGGGCAGGGCTGGGGACGGGGCTGGAACCAAGTCTTGGGCAGGGCTGGGGCTGGGGCTGGGGCTGGGGCTGGGGCTGGGGCCGGGGCTGGGGCTGGGGCTGGGCTGGGCTGGGGCTGGGGCTGGGCTGGGCTGGGGCTGGGGCAGGGCTGTGGCCCGGGGGCTGGAACCAAGGCTTGGGCAGGCCTGGGGCCGGGGCTGGGGCAGGGCTGGGGCAGGGCTGGGCTGGGGGCCGGGCCGGGGCTAGGGCACGACTGGGCTGGGGATAGGGCTGCGGCTGGGGCAGGGCTGGGGCAGGGGCTGGGCTGGGTCTGGGGCTGGGTCTGGGACTGGGCTGGGGTCAGAGCTGGAGCTGGGCTGGGGCTGGGGCTGGGCAGGGGGCAGGGATGGGTCCAGGCTGGGGCTGGACTAACAGCAGGGCTGGGCTAGGGCTGGGGATGGGGCAGGGCTGGGGCAGGGGCTGGGGCAGGTTTGTGGCTGGGGCTGGGCCTGGGGCAGGTGTGGTGCTGGGCTGGGGGCAGGGCTGGGCTAGCGCTGAGCTGGGGCCGTGGCTGGGTCTGGGGCTGGGCTGGGGGCAGGGATGGCGATGGGGTTGGGCTGGCCTGGGGGCAGGGATGGGGCTGCAGGGCAAGGCAGTGTAGGGCAAGGATGGGCAAGGCAGGTCAGCTCAAGGCAGGGCAGAGCAGGGTAGGGCTGGGCAAGGCAGGGAAAGGCAGGGCAGGGCAAGGAAGGGGAGGTCAAAGTAGGACAGGGCAGGGAAGTGCAGGGTAAGACAGGGCGGGGAAAGGCAGCGAAAGGGCAGGGCAGGGGAAGGTAGGGCTGGCAGTGCAAGGCAGGGCAGGGCAGGGAAGGGCAGGGCTTGGGAAGGCAGGGCAGGGAAGGGCAAGGCAGGGCAGGGCAGGGCTGGGCATGACAGAGCAAGGCAGGGCAGGGCAGGGTACAGCAAGGAAGGGCAAGTCAGGGCAAGGCAAGGCAGTGCATGGCAGGGCATGGCAGGGCAGGGCAAGGCAAGGCAGAGCAGGGCTGCGCAAGGCAATGCAGAGCAAGGAAAGGCAGGGGAGGGCAAGGAAAGGCAGGGGAGGGCTGGGAAAGGCAGGGGAAGGCAGGGCAAGGCAGCGCAGGCAAGGCAAGGCAGGACAAGGCAGGGCAGGGCAGGGTCGGGCAAGGCAGGGCAGGGCAGCGCAGGGCTGAGCAAGGCAGTGCAGGGGAAGGGAGGGCAGGGCAAGGCATGGCAAGACAGGGCACGGGTGGGCAATGCAGGGCAAGGTAGGGCAGAGCAGGGCAGGGTAGGGCACAGTAGGGCATGGCAGGGTAGGGCACAGCAGGGAAGGGAAAGGCAGGGCAGGGCAACGTAGGGCTGAGCAGGGCAAGGCAGGGCAGCGCAAGGCAGGGGAGGGCAGGGCTGGGCAAGGCAAGGCAGGGCAGGGCAGTGCAGGGCAGGGCAGGGCAGGTCAAGGCTGGGCAGGGGAGAGCAAATCAGAGCAGGGCAGAGTAGGGCAGGGCAAGGAAGGGCAGGGCAAGGCAAGGCAAGGCAGGGGAGGGCAGGGCAGGGCAAGGCAGGATAGGGCAAGGCAGGACAAGGCAGGGCAGGGCATGGTAGGGCAAAGCAGGGCAGCGCAGGGTAGGGCAAAGCAGGGCATAGCAGGGCATGGCAAGACAGGGTAGGGCAGGGCTGGACAGGGGAGAGCAAGGCAGAGCAAGGCAGGGTAGGGCAGGGCAAGGAAGGGCAGGGCAAGGCAGGGCAAGGCAGGCCAGAGCAGGGCAGGGCAGGGTAAGGCAGTGCAGGGTAGGGCAGGATAAGGCAAGGTAGGGCAAAGCAGAGCAGGGCAACGCAGGGGAGGGCAGGGGAGGGCCAGGCAGGGCTGGGCAGTGCACGGCAGAGCAGGGCAAAGCAGGGCAGAGCAGGGCAGAATAGTGTAAGGTAGGTCTGGGCAGTGCAAGGCAGTGCAGGGCAGGGCAGGGCAGGTCAAGGCAGGGCAGGGCAGGGCAGGGCAGTGCTAGGCAAGGCAAGGCAGGGCAGGGCTGGGCAAGGCAGGGCAGGGCAGGGCATTGCAAGGGTGGGCAGGGGAAGGCAGGGCAGAGCAAGGCAAGGCAGGGGAGGACAGAGCAGGGCAAGGCAGGGCAAGGTAGAGCATTGCTGGGCAAAATAGTGCAGGGCAGGGCAGGGCAGGACAGGACTTGGCAAACAGTGCTGGGCTGGGCTGGGCAGGGCAGGGCAAGGCAGGGCAGAGCAGGGCTGGGCAAGGCAAGGCAGGGCAGGGCAGGGCAAGGCAGGGCAGAGCAGGGCTGGGCAAGGCAAGGCAGGGCAGGGCAGGGCAAGGCAGGGCAGAGGAGGGTAAGGCAGGGCAGGGCAAGGAAGTGCAGGGCAAGGCATGGCAGTGCAGGGCAGGGTTGGGCAGGATTGGGCAGGGCAACGCAGGAGAGGGCAGGGCAAGGCAGGGCAGGGCAGGGCTGGGGAAGGCAGGGCATGGCAGGGCTGGGCAAGGCAGGGCAGGGCAAGGTATGGCAGGGCAGGGCTGGGGAAGGCAAGGCAGGTGAACGCAGGGCAGGTGAAGGCATGGCAAGGCAGGACAGGGCAGGGTAAGAAGGGCAGGGTTGGGGAAGGCAGGGCATGGCAGGGCTGGGCAAGGCAGGGCAGGGCAGAGCAGGGCAGGGCAAGGCAGTGTAAGGCTGGGAAAAGCAGTGCAGGGCAAGGCAGGGGAGGGCAGGGCAGGGCAGGGCATGGCAGTGTAAGGCTGGGAAAAGCAGTGCAGGGCAAGGCAGGGGAGGGCAGGGCAGGGCAAGGCAGGGCAGGACAAGGCTGGCCTGGGCAGGTGTGACCGTTTGAGGCTGTGCCTTTAAGAAAGAGACAGTGCTGGGACACTCTGGCTGAATGTTTTGGAAGATTAACGAAAACAATCAGATATTCTAGAGGAATTTCAGTGGTAGATTGGTGGACTGCAACTTTAAGTTTTGAGTTCAGCTGGAACTTTCCTCAGTTCGCTCCTTTCCTTCTCCCTTTCCAGCTCGTCTGCTTTTGGGCTCCCTGCCAGAGTGACCTTGAACAGAGCAGCGTGTGGCCTCCTAACACTCTGCTTTAATGAATGACTGCCCTTTTCCTCCGGAGGAGGGAATTTCGGTCCTGTATTATTGTTTTTTTCCTTTGCTGTCTATTCCTGTGGATATGTTGTCAATACTGTAAATAATCTACATATCCTGCATTCTCCACACTGCTTGTAAAATATAGCATTTTCCGTGCTTCTCCGGATGGGTTAGCTGTGGTTGTTTTTCCTCTTTGTTGGGGAGAGGAGGCTGGGCCTTCTCTCCAAACCACCACAGCAGGGCAGGGCAAGGCAGGGCAGGGCAGGGCAGGGTTGGACACGGTTGGGCAGGGAAGGGCAGAGCAGAGCTGGGGAAGGCTGGGCAAGGCAGGGCAGGTCAAGGCAGGGCTGGGCGAGGCAGGACAGGGCAGGGCAAGACAGGGCAGAGCAACGCAGTGCAGGGCAAGGCAGGGCAGGACAGGGCAGAGTAGTGTAACGTAGGGCTGGGCAGGGCAAGGCAGTGTAGGGCAGGGTAGGGCAAGGCAGTGCAGGGTAGGTAGGGCAAGGCAGTGCAGGGCAGGACAAGGCAGGGCAGAGCAGTGCAAGGAAGGGCAACACAGGGCAGGACAAGGCAGGGCAAGGAAGGGCTGGGCAAGGAAGGGCAACACAGGGCAGGACAAGGCAGGGCAAGGAAGGGCTGGGCAAGGTAGGGCAGGGCAGGGCAGGGGAAGGCAGGGCAGGGAAGGGCAAGGCTGGGCAGGGCAAGGCAGGGCAGGGCAAGACAGGGCAGGGCAGGACAGGGTAAGGCAAGGCAGGGCAGGTCAGGGCAGGGTAAGGCAGGGCAGAGCAGGGCAAGGCAATGCAGGGTTGTGCAGGGCAGAGCAAGGTAGGGCAGAGCAAGGCAGGGCAGGGCAGTGCAAGGAAGGGCAGGGCAAGGCATGGCACAGCAGGGCTGGGGAAGGCAGATCAAGGCAGGGAAGGAGAAGGCAGGACAGGACAGGGCAAGGCAAGCATGGGCAAGGCAGGGCTGGGCAGGGCAGGGCTGTGAAGGCAGAATAGGGCTGGACAGTGCAAGGCAGGACAGAGCAAGGCAGGGTAGGGCAAGGAAGGGCAGGGCAAGAGAGGGGAGGGCAAAGCAGGGCAGAGCAGGGCAAGGCAGGGCAAGGCAGGGCAGGGCAGGGTAAGGCAGGGTAGGGCAGGGCAAGGTAGGGCAGGGCAGGGCTGTGAAGGCAGGGCAGGGCAGGGCAAGAAAGGGCAAGGCAGGGTAGGGCAGGGTAGTGCAGGGCAGGGCAAGGCAGGGCAGGGCAGGGCTGTGAAGGCAGGGTACGGCAGGGCAGGAGAAGGTAGAGCTAGGCAGGGCAGGGCAAGGCTAGGCAAGGTAGGGCTGGGCAAGAGAGGGCAGGGCTGGGTATGGTGAGGCAGCGTAGGGCAGGGCAGGGGAGGGCAGGGGAGGGCAGGGCAGTGCAATTCAGGGCAGGGGAGGGCAGGACAGGGCAGTGTAAGGTAGGGCTGGGCAGGGCAAGGCAGGGAAAAGCAAGTCATGGTAGGGCAGGGCAAGGCAGAGAAGGGCAGGGCAGGGCAATGCAGGGCAAGGAAGGGCTGGGCAAGGCAGGGCAATGCAGTGCAGGGCAGGGCAGGAGACAGCAGGGCTGGGCAATACACAGCAGGACAGGGCAGGGCAGGGCAGGGCAGGGCAGGGGAAGGCAAGGCTGGGGAAGGAAGGCCAGGGCAGTGTAAGGCAGGGTAGAGCAGGGTTGGGCAGGATTGGGCAGGGCAAGGCAGTGAATGGCAGGGCAGGGCAAGGCAGAGCAGAGCAGGGAAGGGTTGGGCAGAGTTGGGCAGAGCAAGGCAGGGAAATGAAGGGCAGGGGAAGGCAGGGCAGAGCAGGGCTAGGCAGGGAAGGGCAGGGTTGGGCAGGATTGGGCAGGGCAAGGAAGGGGAAGGCAGGGCAAGGGAGGACAAGGCAAGGCAGGGTAAGGCAGGGCAGGGGAAGGCAGGGCAGGGGAAGGCAGGGCAGAGTCAGGCAGGGTAGGGCAGGGCAGAGCAGGGCTGGGCAGGGCAGAGCAAAGTAGGGCAGGGCAGGGCATGGCAGGGCAGGGCATGGCAAGGAAGGGCAAGGCAGGGCCGGGCAGGGCAGGGCTGTGAAAGCAGAGTAGGGCAGGGCAGGGCATGGCAGGACAGAGCAAGGCAGGGCTGGGCAGTGCAAGGCAGGGCAGAGAAGGGCAAGGCAGGGCAGGTAAAGGCAGGGTAAGGCAGTGCAGGGCAGGGCAGGGCAAGGCAGGGTAGTGGAGGGCAGATTTGGCATAGGCATGGGAAGGCAGTGCAGGGCAGGGGAGGGCAGTGCTGGACAAGGCAGGGCAGGGCAGGGCTGGGCAAGGCAAGGCTGGACAGGGCAGGGCAGGGTAGAGAAGGGCAAGGCAGGGCAGGGCAAGGCAGGGCAAGGGAGGACAAGGCAAGGCATGGCAGGGCTGGGCAGGGCAGGGCATGGCAAGGCAGGGTGGGGATAGGCAGGGCAAGGCAGGGCAGGGCAAGACCAAGGAGGACAGGGCAGTGCAGAATAGGGCAGGGCAGGGCAAGGGAAAGCACAGCCAGGCAGGGCAGGGCAAGGCAGGCCCAGGCTAGACAAGGCAGGGCAGGCAAGGGCAGGGCAAGGCAGGGCAGGGCAGGGCAGAGCACAATAGGGCAGGGCAGGGCAACTGAAAGCATGAACAGTCAGGGCAGGGCAAGGCAGAGCAAGGCAGGGCAGGGCAGGTCAGGGCAGTGCTGGGCAAGGCAGGGCAGACAGGGCAGGGCAGAGCAAGGCATTGCAAGGCAGGGCAGGGGAAGGCAGGGCAGGGCAGAGTAGGGCAGGGGAAGGCAAGGCAGGGCAGGACAGGGCAGGGCTGGGCAGGGCAGGGCAGAGCATGGCAGGGCCGGGTACTGCAAGAAGGGGGCCGCTTATTCGACCAATTTGATCAGCGGATTCCAACTTTATTGAGCATCAGACACATCTTATATACAGTTTGCTATAATTATGCCCACTTGGCAACATACTATTGGTTGCTCTCTAAAAGGTTACATCATTGTTTTCACAACTCTGTGGAATTCTTCTATCCGGCCTAATTGCTCTCTTTCCCAGATCTCGCCTCCTCCTTATCTTGCTTGCCTCCCATCTCAGGGGCAGCTGGGTTTCAGCATACCAAGCAATCAGCACTTTCTCACATCTCTTACGGCGCCACTATATTATCAACAGAGAATTCTTCAAGGCCTGAATTGCACAGGCGTTCCTGGGACCCATGTCCCCTCTTGCCCGACAACAATTCCCCCGTTTTTCTTTTGTGCAAGTAAGGCCTTGGATATAATACAATTATAATACAATTATAAACAAGTTTAACAATAATCAAAATGAGTACAATGATACCTAAGAACCTTAAAACTTACTACTATAATTAACAAACATATTTACATTAAGTCTGGGTATCCCTATCAGACACGTCTGAAAAAGTTCAATCAATTCATTATTACCTGTTATGTTGCATCTTTATTTTCTCTAGGATGGTCAAAAATCATAACTTGTTTAATGGTAGCAAGATTTCTTTAATCTGTAAAGGTAGATCTGGCCAGGCTCTAGCTTCACAGACAGAAAACTTGCAGGCAATCAGCAAGAGCAAAAGAGCTTCATTGCTTTGCCCAATATAAAATTACCCATAATAATGTGTTTTTGCTCATCCTAGTAATACTAATCTCTTATTGGTACCAATTTCACCCAAAAAGCAACCTTACAATAGTTTTCTTCATCTTATATAGTTTCATCATCTATATAAGCAAACTTATGCTAAATAGAAGGGAGGCATATGATAGTCTTAGAATAGGTGGTCAAATCCCTTCTCCCTACATTCAGTGTGGTAAGGGTCAGAGCATCCACTTTCACACATGCTCAATTGTGCAGGCTTCTTATCTGAAGAAAACAAATTCCCAGTTCTGAATGTTTATCTTTAAGACAGCTCCTTCTCAGCCGTGATGTCTCCAATTAACCAGACAGTGTCCTTGCAAGTCTGCAAGATAGGTTTCTTTCTCTTTACCCTCTAAACAGGCCTCACAAGATCCTGACCCTTAATCCCAGTGCACTCTAAGTCTTACAGTTTTAACACAAATCACCAGTATATTCATCACAATTCCCCCCCTTTTTTTTTTTTTTTTTTTGTCACCATTGATTTGTGTTAAAATTTCCAGATATTTCAGAACCTTCTTAATTGGATCATAATTAAGTTCATCTGTTCTGATCACATTCTGATCATAATTCTCTACTTGTAACTCGTTGACATGAGCAATCTTACTTAAAGGTCTTAGTATTTTGTAACAACAATTGCAGAGTATTATGCATAGCAATATTACAATTATTCCAACAATATTACAAACAAATGTTTAAGCCAATTTAGATTTGGTAACCAGAAAGTTAATTTATCCCATATTTCTTTAAATCCACAAGAAGTATCATCTAAAGAAATCTGATGTAATATCTGATTGTGGTTTACAATCACCTGTAAATCTGTTTCCACTCGTTTATCTAGATTAACATAACTACAACAACTTACATTTATGACTACACATACACCCCCTTCCTTAACATATAAAAAATCCAAAGCTAATCTATTCGGAGTAGATATTTTCGAGAGACTATTGATTGCAATTTGCTGCGCTTTTATTGCATCTATGCTTGCATTCATCACAATTTCAACTGTAGCAGAAAAATTTACCATTGCTTTTTCAAGTTCAAGTCTTTTCTCTCTGGTCTGATCAAGATTCCACACATGGGAACGTGGTTTTTGATTTCGATTGGACTACTTATGTAGAAATAGGGTTAGGATCAAAATTAGGCTCCACCAGTATATGTGAACTCTGCCTCCTCGGCCTGCTGGGGTGCAACCAGCAGCCGGGTGTATTTTCTTCTCGGCAGCAGTTACATTCTTCAGGAGCCCTACAGATTTTTTAACTCCTTAACCCACTTCAAAATTCCATTTGGAGTCTCTTCTCTACTTCCTTGGTTAGTTTGTTTACCATTTCCCATTGTGCTTCTGTTATTTCAATTCCTCTTCCTTCAAAATCTTATGTCTCTTACTTTTCCTTTTACTAATCCTTTTAATTATTCCTGATATTTCCCAACTAAAATTTCTCTAGTCTTTATTTCCCACTTATGCCAATCCCTTTCAATAATTTTCCATGGGGATTTAAATCCTTTTTCTCACCACAAAATAGGTTTTCTGTATTTACCAGCCCAAACTGCCTATTTTCAAATTCAGCATTCAGGACAAAATATTTTTTTGATTGATGCTTTTGACCCCAGATTATCATAACAGTTATTGTGATCGATGTTCGACTTCATGGGAAATGCTGTTTCCTCTTAGTCTTGGTTCTTCTGCACATTAGTGAAGGAATAGTTGTTAAAATTAATACCTATTTACTACAAACCTTAACTTATGCTAATACCAAAAAATCCTTAAGACCATAAAAAACTATGTTAAAATTAATCCATCAAATCAGTGTCTAAAAAGAAATAAAATTATTACATTAACTAAAAAACACTTTCCAAAATTAAAACCTGTTTATACATTCCTTAACTATATTACATGGAGCTCCTTTGAAATGCCTAGGCAGACAACTAAGAAGGTTCGAACCAAAAGAAAATCTTACAATTTGAACTCTTTACTAAGTACATACACCTTACTGCAATTACTATGTACTAAGTACCTGTAAATACCAAATGCTTACTTATTCATTATGCTTATTAGAAAAACTTAACAAAACTCTAAATAACAAATCTCTGAAGAACGTTACAATCAGAAATGACAAAATGAGTACTGTTGCTTTAAATCAAAACAGAGTAGTGCGGCTAAAGCCGCTGCGGGGGGAAAGGGGTGGGGGCTGCTGCCGTGGCAGCTGCTCCGCTGCTACTGTCGGTGCTGTCGGTATCGGTGGTGCGTCAGCCGGTACCGCCTTGGTCGGAGCCGTCGGTATCCGCGGGGGCCGGCAGGGCTCGCGGGAGGAGTGCGGTGGCAGGAACGCTGTAACCGCGAGCCTCCAAGCGCTCCATTTTTTCTAAGAGGGGCCGTAAAGCAAAGTCGGCGCTGTTTGAATTCCTCGCTGCCGGTATTGTCTTCCGAATCCGAGCCGTCGCTGGCGATGTCAGAGGAAGGTTCCCCGCTGTGTGCAAACGGCAGTGGTGACGGCTGGTAAACGCGGGTGTGGTCGCCGCAAGATGTATCGGGGGCGGCCCCGGTCGATCGGTCGACAGTTCTCAGACACATCTTTCAGCTGCAACTCAGATACACCTGGCGCTGCATCTCGTCCTGACAAAGTTGCTCTAACTGCAGCAGCCATTCGCTGTTTCAGTTCGTAGGTTTTAACACAGTTCATGCATTCTCGCCACGACTTTTGCAGCTTTATAGCAGTTTTATCACCATCTATAACCAAGTCCCACAACTTGTTCCTGTATTCTCTCCAACAAGCTTCATCAAAATAACTATCTCCGCTAGGGAAATGCCCTAAAGCGGATCTATGGGCCAAAAGTCCAGGCATTACTTTAGACGATATCTCCGCCTTCGCTTTTCGATGACACTGTATTTCGTCTGATGACTGCTTAGAGGGTCGGCCTTGCCCTTTCGAGTTTGTGCGCAAAGGTACTAAGGCTGCCATAACCTGTTGACTATGCTCAAGCTGTTTTGTCATTGTCATTGACAACACCTCAGCCTGTTTTTGCAATCCCTTATCAATCACCTCCGTCAACATGGCCATCGGATTGCTTGGCAAGTCCTGAGCCCTCTGCAACAATTCGGCTACCGTCCATCTAGGATCTGCTGATGTAATAAGCTGCTGCGTCTGCTGGTTCCCATTCTGCATTAAACACTGCCTTAAAATTGCCTCTCGGATACCTTCTCCTACGCTTGCTGCTCTAAGTGCGGCAAGCAACTTATCCACAAATTCGCCAAGAGGTTCCTGTCTACCTTGCTTAATTCCCATATAGTGAGGATTTGCATTTCCATCCTTCTGCTTGTCAAAAGCCATCCTCACTATCTGGGCTGATGCTTGCAAAACAGGCGGCTGTAAAAGTGCCTGTAACTCTGGTCTCTCATACTGTCCCGTTCCACACAACTGATCTACTGTTACATCAAATAGTGGGTCGTTTTGCTGTCTTTGTACTCCAGCTGATTGTCTAGCTAGGTGTTCCCACTCATTCAAAAATGTCATAAATTGAGATGCTGTTAGGATCAGCTTCATAACATTATAAGAATCTCTAGGTAACATATTATAGTTCATGTAAATAAAATCAATCATCTGTCTAGCTGGTTCAGATTGAATCCCAAACTGACTCGCAGTCTGTCTTAATTGAGATAACAATTTCCATGGCAATTGGGTTACATCAGCCTGGACAACATTCTGCTCCCCAGGGACCTGTGTATACATCACCGGAAAATCTTGATGTGAAACAGCCAGCCGGCTAAACCCTTCCTGATCTCCTTCGGCGTTTAAGTGCTCTGCAACCTTTCGCCAATACTCTGTGTGCTTTCTTGCATGATCTTTAACACCACCTCCAGGATCTACCGCCCTGTTTGTCTCCTCTCCCTCACCTACTTTCTTGTCCTGTACAATTTGCTCAGCTAAAAGAGACGGGGAAGGCTCCCCAGCAGAGTCCTGTGTTACAGATTGTAATTCGACTCTGCCACCTAACCCTTTTACACACGCAGCCTTCTCCTTTCTTAAATAATCCTGAACCTCTTCTGACAAAGGCAACCCAGCATGTGTAACACTTGCTCCATTTGGGTCCGTATAATCTAATCGTACCCTGGCTTGATAAGCTGCCATTTGCTCAGCACGATGCTGATCCAATGCTGTCATAACCATCTTCCACCATTTTCCACACTCCTTTGCTCGTTTTTCATCATCTAAGCCATGCAGCCACAAGTCCTGTCCAAACTTTTTCCACTGCACTCTTTCAAACACCTCATTTGGGTCCTTAAAATATCCTACCTCTTCTGCATAGCTTAACAGCGGCACCAACTCCTTTTTAAAATTTAACTTACACTGTCGCTTTTCTAAAAAGCATATAAATAAATCATACGCTGCCTGCCTATCCATGTCCGTATTTAAACGTTAATACCTGTGCGCACAGACCTCGTTTAAGCAGTTTCCGGCTCTACAGCGTCTTCGGCTTCAAGGCTGTCTTCCCTTTTCTTGCAGCCTCCGGTACTGCTATCCCGGGCCGGCTGCCTTCTTGCCTCCCGGCTTACTGCGAATCTCCCAACGTCCCGAAGAACTTCTTAAACCCTAACGTTTGTCTTCATTAGGGTCCCGTGTTCGGGCGCCACTTACTGCAAGAAGGGGGCCGCTTTAACGACCAATTTGATCAGTGGATTCCACTTTATTGAGCATCAGACACATCTTATATACAGTTTGCTATAATTATGCCCACTTGGCAACATACTATTGGTTGCTCTCTAAAAGGTTACATCATTGTTTTCACAACTCTGTGGAATTCTTCCATCCGGCCTAATTGCTCTCTTTCCCAGATCTCGCCTCCTCCTTATCTTGCTTGCCTCCCATCTCAGGGGCAGCTGGGTTTCAGCATACCAAGCAATCAGCACTTCCTCACATCTCCCACTCTGCCACTATATCATCAACAGAAAATTCTTCAAGGCCTGAATTGCACAGGTGTTCCTGGGACCCATGTCCCCTCTTGTCCGACAACAGCTTGGTCCAGGGCTGGGTCAGGGCTGGGCTAGGGCTCGGCTGGGGCTGGGGATGGGGCCAGGGGTGGGGCTGGGGCTGGGTCCAGGGCTGGGGCTGGGCTGGGGCTGAGGCTGGTCTGGGGCAGTGCTGGGGCTGGGCTGGGGCTGGGCTGGGACCAGCACTGGGCTGGGGCAGGGACTGGGGCAGGGCTTGGGCTGGGGCTGGGGCTGAGGCTGGGATGGGGCAGGGCTGGGGCTGGGGCTGGGCTGGGGGCAGGGATGGGGATGGGGCTGGGGCTGGGACTTGGGCTGGGGCAGGGCAGGGGCTGGGCAGGGGATGAGGCTGGGGTGGGGCTGGGGCTGGGTCCAGGGCAGGGCTAGGGCAGGGCTGGGGCTGGGGCTGGGGCTGGGGCTGGGGCTGGGCAGGGCTGGGGCTGGGGCTGGGCTGGGGCCGAGGGCAGGGCTGGGGCAGGGCTGGGGCTGGGGCTGGGGCTGGGCAGGGCTGGGGCTGGGCAAGGACTGGGACTGGGCTGGGGTAGGGCTGGGGCAGGGGCTGGGCTGGGGACGAGGGTGGGGAAGGGCTGGGGCTGGTCATGGACCGGGACTAGGCAGGGGTAGGGCCGGGGCTGGGGGCTGGGCTGGGGCTGGGGTTGGGCTGGGGCTGGGGCTGGGGATGGGGCCGGGGCTGCGACTGGGGCTGGGTCCAGGACTGGGGCTGGGCTGGGGCTGGGCTGGGGCTGGGGGCTGGGATGGGGCAGGACTGGGACTGGGGCAGGGGCACGGGCCGAGGCTGGGGACAGTGCTAGGGCTGGAGCTAGGGCAGGGCTGGGGCCAGGCTGGGGCTGGGTTCGGCTCAGGGCTGGGGCTTGGTCCAGGGCTGGGGCTGGGCTAGGGCAGGGCTGGGGATGGGGCTGGGTCGGGGCTGGGTCCAGGGCTGTGGCTGGGCTGGGGCTGGAGCTGGGCTAGGGCTGTGCTGGGGCCAGGGCTGAGACTGGGGCTGGGTCCAGGGCTGGGGCTGGGCAGGGGATGAGGCTGGGGTGGGGGCTGGGGCTGGGTCCAGGGCAGGGCTAGGGCTGGGGCTAGGGCTGGAACCATGTCTTGGGCAGGGCTGGTGCTGGGGGCTGGGGCTGGGCAGGGCTGGGGCTGGGCATGGACCGGGACTGGGCAGGGGTAGGGCTGGGGCAGGGGCTGGGCTGGGGACGAGGGTGGGGAAGGGCTGGAGCTGGGCATGGACCGGAGCTGGGCTGGGGTAGGGCTGGCACAGGGCTGGGCCGGGGCAGGGCTGCGGCTGGGGCAGGGCTGGGCTCTGGCCGGGGATGGGTCCGTGAGTGGGGCTTGGCTGGGGCTGGGGCTGGGGCTGGGGATGGGCCGGGGCAGGGCTGGGCTGGGGCAGGGCTGGGGCCGGGCTGGGGCTGGGTTCGGTGCAGGACTGGGGCTGGGGCAGGTCGGGGGCTGGGGCAGGGCTGGGCTGGGGCTGGGGCTGGGGTGGGGACTGGGTCCAGGGTGGGGCTGGGGCTGGGCTGGTTGCAGGGCTGGGGCTCGGCGGTGCCTGGGGCTGGGCTGGGGCTGGGCTGAGGGCAGGGCTGGGGCTGGGGGCTGGGCTGGGGCAGGACTGGTACTGGGGCAGGGGCACGGGCCGAGGCTGGGGACAGGGCTAGGGCTGGAGCTAGGGCAGGGCTGGGGCCAGGCAGGGGCTGGGTTTGGCTCAGGGCTGGGTCCAGGGCTGGGGCTGGGCTGAGGGCACAGCTGGGCTAGGGCTGGGGCTGGGTCAGGGCTGGGCTAGGGCTCGGCTGGGGCTGGGGACGAGGGTGGGGCAGGGCTGGGGCTGGGCATGGACCGGGACTGGGCAGGGGTAGGGCCGGGGCTGGGGTTGGGCTGGGGCTGGGGCTGGGGCTGGGGTTGGGCTGGGGCTGGGCTGGGGCTGGGGTTGGGTCCAGGGCTGGGGCAGGGCTGTGGCTGGGGCTGGGGCTGGGCTGTGGCTGGAGCTGGGCTGGGGCTGAGGGTGGGGCTGTGGCTGGGCTTGGGCTGGCCTGGGGCCGGGGCTGCGACTGGGGCTGGGGCTGGGCTAGGGCAGGGCTGGGGCTGGGGCTGGGCTGTGGCTGAAGCTGGGCTGGGGCCGGGGATGAGGCCGGGAGTGGGGCTGGGGCTGGGGCTGATGCGTGGACTGGCAGGGGGCTGGGGCCAGGGCTGAAGCTGGGCGGTGACTGGGGCTGGGCTGGGGCAGGGCTGGGGCTGGGCTGAGGGCAGGGCTGGGGCTGGGGGCTGGGCTGGGGCAGGACTGGTACTGGGGCAGGGGCACGGGCCGAGGCTGGGGACAGGGCTAGGGCTGGAGCTAGGGCAGGGCTGGGGCCAGGCAGGGGCTGGGTTTGGCTCAGGGCTGGGTCCAGGGCTGGGGCTGGGCTGAGGGCACAGCTGGGCTAGGGCTGGGGCTGGGTCAGGGCTGGGCTAGGGCTCGGCTGGGGCTGGGGACGAGGGTGGGGCAGGGCTGGGGCTGGGCATGGACCGGGACTGGGCAGGGGTAGGGCCGGGGCTGGGGTTGGGCTGGGGCTGGGGCTGGGGCTGGGGTTGGGCTGGGGCTGGGCTGTGGCTGGAGCTGGGCTGGGGCTGAGGGTGGGGCTGTGGCTGGGCTTGGGCTGGCCTGGGGCCGGGGCTGCGACTGGGGCTGGGGCTGGGCTAGGGCAGGGCTGGGGCTGGGGCTGGGCTGTGGCTGAAGCTGGGCTGGGGCCGGGGATGAGGCCGGGGGTGGGGCTGGGGCTGGGACTGGTGCGTGGACTGGCAGGGGGCTGGGGCCAGGGCTGAAGCTGGGCGGTGGCTGGGGCTGGGCTGGGGCAGGGCTGGGGCTGGGGCTGGGGCTGGGCTGGGGCAGAGCTGGGGCTGAGGCTGGGCTGGGCTGGGGGAACGGATGGGGCTGGGGCTGGGGCTGGGGCTGGGGCTTGGGCTGGGGCTGGGCTTGGGCTGGCCTGGGGCTGAGGGTGGGGCTGGTGCTGTGACTGGGGCTGGGTCCAGGGCAGGCGCAGGGCTGTGGCTGGTGCTGGGCTCGGGCAGGCCTGGGGCTGGGGCTGGGCTGGGGCTGGGTCCAGGGCAGGGGCTGGGCTGCGGCTGGGGCTGGGCTGCGACTGGGGCTGGGGCTGGGCTAGGGCAGGAATGGGGCTGGGGCTGGGGCTGGGCTGGGGGCAGGGCTGGGGCTGAGGCTGGAGCTGGGCTGGGGCTGAGGGTGGGGCTGGGGCTGGGCTTGGGCTGGCCTGGGGCTGAGGGTGGGGCTGGGGCTGTGACTGGGGCTGGGTCCAGGGCAGGCGCAGGGCTGTGGCTGGTGCTGGGCTCGGGCAGGCCTGGGGCTGGGGCTGGGCTGGGGCTGGGTCCAGGGCAGGGGCTGGGCTGCGGCTGGGGCTGGGCTGTGGCTGGAGGCTGGGCTGGGGCCGGGGATGGGGCCGGGGGTGGGGCTGGGGCTGGGGTTGGGGCATGGACTGGCAGAGGGCTGTGGCTGTGGCTGGGTCCAGGGCTGGGGCTGGGCGGTGGCTGGGGCTGGGCTGGGGCAGGGCTGGGGCTGAGGCTGGGCTGGGCTGGGGGAACGGCTGGGGCTGGGGCTGGGGCTGGGCTGGGGCCGAGGATGGGGCCGTGGGTGGGTCTGGGTCTGGGGCATGGACTGGCAGAGGGCTGTGGCTTGGGCTGGGTCCAGGGCAGGGGCTGGACTGGGGCTGCGGCTTGGCTGGGGCAGGGGCTGGGGCCGGGGCAGGGGCTGGGGCCAGGGCTGGGGCTGGGGCTGGGCTGGGGCCGAGGATGGGGCTGGGGCAGGGCTGGGGCTGGGGCTGGGGCTGGAACCAAGTCTTCGGCAGGGCTGGGGCTGGGGCTGGGGCTGGGGCCGGGGCTGGGGCAGGGCTGGGGCTGGGCATGGACTGGGACTGGGCAGGGGTCGGGCTGGGGCAGGGGCTGGGCTGGGGACGAGGGTGGGGCAGGGCTGGGGCTGGTCATGGACCGGGACTGGGCAGGGGTAGTGCCGGGGCTGGGGGTTGGGCAGGGGCTTGTGTTGGGCTGGGGCTGGGGCTGGGGCTGGGGCTGGGGCTCGGCTGGGGCTGAGGTTGGGCTGGGGCTGGGGCTGGGCTGGGGCTGGGGTTGGGTCCAGAGCTGGGGCAGGGCTGTGGCTGGGGCAGGGGCTGGGCTGTGGCTGGAGCTGGGCTGGGGCTGAGGGTGGGGCTGTGGCTGGGCTTGGGCTGGCCTGGGGCCGGGGCTGCGACTGGGGCTGGGGCTGGGCTAGGGCAGGGCTGGGGCTGGGGCTGGGGCTGGGCTGGGGCTGGGGCTGGGGCCGTGAGTGGGGCTTGGCGGGGGCTGGGGATGGGACTGGGGCTGGGCCGGGGCAGGGCTGGGCTGGTGCAGGTCTGGGGCCGGGTTCGGTGCAGGGCAGGGGCTGGGGCAGGGCTGGGCTGGGGCAGGGGATGGGGCCGGGGGTGGGGCTGGGGCTGGGGCTGGGGCGGGGACTGGGAGAGGGCTGGGGCTGGGGCTGGGGCTGGGTCCAGGGTGGGGCTGGGGCTGGGCTGGTTGCAGGGCTGGGGCTCGGCGGTGGCTGGGGCTGGGCTGGGGCTGGGCTGGGGCTGGGACTGTGTCCAGGGCAGGGGCTGGACTGGGGCTGGGGCTAGGCTGGGGCAGGGCTGGGGCTGGGACTGGGTCCAGGGTGGGGCTGTGTCCAGGGCTGGGGCAGGACTGGGGCCGGGCTGGGGCTGGGGCTGGGCTGAGGGCAGGGCTGGGGCAGGGCTGGGGCTGGGGCTGGGCTGGGGCTGGGTCCAGGGCTGTGGCTGGGCTGTGGCTGTGGCTGGGCTGGGGCTGGGTCCAGGGCAGGGGCTGGTCTGTGGCTGTGGCTGGGCTGGGGCTGGGTCCAGGGCAGGGGCTGGGCTGGGGCTGGGGCTGGGCCGGGGCAGGGCTGGGGCAGGGGCTGGGCTGGGGCCGAGGTTGGGGCTGGGGCTGGGGCTGGGGCTGAGGGCAGGGATGGGTTAGGGCTGGGGCTGGGGCAGGGGCTGGGGCTGGGGACAGGGCTGGGGCCAGAGCTGGGGCAGGGCTGGAGCCGGGCTGGGGCTGGGTTCGGTGCAGGGCTGGGGCTGGGCAGGGCGGGGGCTGGGGCAGGGCTGGGCTACGGCTGGGCTGGGACCGGGGATGGGTCCGGGGCTGGGTCTGGGTCTGGGGTCTGGTCCAGGACTGGGGTAGGACTGTAGCAGCGCCAGGGACGGGGTTGGGCCTAGGCTGGGCTTAGGGCTGGGTCTGGACTGTGGCTGAGCTGGGGCTGGGCTGGGGGCAGGGCTGGGCCTTGGGCTGGGCTGGGGACGAAGCAGGGCTGGGTAGGGCTTGGGCCGGGGCTGGAGCTGGATTGGGGCAGGGCTGGGAGCTGGGCTGGGGCTGGGGCAGGGCTGGGACTGGGGCAGGGCTGGGACTGGGGCTGGGCTGGGGCAAGGTCCAGGGCTGGGGCTGGGCTGTGGCTGGAGCTGGGCTGGGGCTGAGAGTGGGGCTGGGGCTGGGCTTGGACTGGCCTGGGACCGGGGCTGCGACTGGGGCTGGGGCTGGGCTAGGGCAGGGCTGGGGCTGGGGCTGGGGCTGGGCTAGGGCAGGCCTGGGGCTGGGGCTGGGGCTGTGACTGGGGCTGGGTCCAGGGCTGGCGCTGGGCTGGGGCTGGGGCTGGGGTGGGGCCGAGGGTGGGGCTGAGGCAGGGCTGGGGCTGGGACTGGAACCAAGTCTTGGGCAGGGCTGGGGCTGGGGCTGGGGCTGGGGCTGGGGCTGGGGCTTGGGCTGGGGCAGGGCTGGGCCTGGGCTGGGGATGAGGCTGGGGTGGGCCTGGGGCTGGGTCCAGGGCAGGGGCTGGACTGGGGCGGCGGCTTGGCTGGGGCAGGGGCTGGGGCCGGGACTGGGCAGGGGTCGGGCTGGGGCAGGGGCTGGGCTGGGGACGAGGGTGGGGCAGGGCTGGGGCTGGGCATGGACCGGGACTGGGCAGGGGTAGGGCCGGGGCTGGGGGTTGGGCAGGGGCTGGGGTTGGGCTGGGGCTGGGGCTGGGGCTGGGGCTGGGGTTGGGCTGGGGCTGGGCTGGGGCTGGGGTTGGGTCCAGGGCTGGGGCAGGGCTGTGGCTGGGGCTGGGGCTGGGCTGTGGCTGGAGCTGGGCTGGGGCTGAGGGTGGGGCTGTGGCTGGGCTTGGGCTGGCCTGGGGCCGGGGCTGCGACTGGGGCTGGGGCTGGGCTAGGGCAGGGCTGGGGCTGGGGCTGGGGCTGGGCTGGGGCTGGGGCTGGGGCCGTGAGTGGGGCTTGGCTGGGGCTGGAGCTAGGGCAGGGCTAGGGCCAGGCTGGGGCTGGGTTCGGCTCAGGGCTGGGGCTTGGTCCAGGGCTGGGTCTGGGCTAGGGCAGGGCTGGGGATGAGGCTGGGTCAGGGCTGGGTCCAGGGCTGTGGCTGGGCTGGGGCTGGAGCTGGGCTGGAGCTGAGGGTGGGGCTGGGGCTGGGCTAGGGCTGCGCTGGGGCCAGGGCTGAGACTGGGGCTGGGTCCAGGGCTGGGGCTGGGCAGGGGATGAGGCTGGGGTGGGGGCTGGGGCTGGGTCCAGGGCAGGGCTAGGGCTGGGGCTAGGGCTGGAACCATGTCTTGGGCAGGGCTGGTGCTGGGGCTGGGGCTGGGCAGGGCTGGGGCTGGGCATGGACCGGGACTGGGCAGGGGTAGGGCTGGGGCAGGGGCTGGGCTGGGGACGAGGGTGGGGAAGGGCTGGAGCTGGGCATGGACCGGGGCTGGGCTGGGGTTTGGCTGGCACAGGGCTGGGCCGGGGCAGGGCTGCGGCTGGGGCAGGGCTGGGCTCTGGCCGGGGATGGGTCCGTGAGTGGGGCTTGGCTGGGGCTGGGGCTGGGGCTGGGGATGGGCCGGGGCAGGGCTGGGCTGGGGCAGGGCTGGGGCCGGGCTGGGGCTGGGTTCGGTGCAGGGCTGGGGCTGGGGCAGGTCAGGGGCTGGGGCAGGGCTGGGCTGGGGCCGGGGATGGGGCCGGGGGTGGGGCTGGGGCTGGGGCTGGGGTGGGGACTGGGTCCAGGGTGGGGCTGGGGCTGGGCTGGTTGCAGGGCTGGGGCTCGGCGGTGCCTGGGGCCAGGGCTGGGGCTGGGCTGAGGGCAGGGCTGGGGCTGGGGGCTGGGCTGGGGCCGGACTGGTACTGGTGCAGGGGCACGGGCCGAGGCTGGGGACAGGGCTAGGGCTGGAGCTAGGGCAGGGCTGGGGCCAGGCAGGGGCTGGGTTTGGCTCAGGGCTGGGTCCAGGGCTGGGGCTGGGCTGAGGGCACACCTGGGCTAGGGCTGGGCTGGGTCAGGGCTGGGCTAGGGCTCGGCTGGGGCTGGGGCTGGGGCCAGGGGTGGGGCTGGGGCTGGGCTGGGGCTGGGGTTGGGGCTGGGCTAGGGCAGGGCTGGGGCTGGGTCTGGGCTGGGCTAGGGCTCGGCTGGGGCTGGGGCTGGGGCCAAGGGCCGGGGCTGGGGGCTGGGCTGGGGCTGGGGTTGGGGCTGGGCTAGGGCAGGGCTGGGGGCTGGGTCTGGGCTGTGGCTGGAGCTGGGCTGGGGCTGAGGGTGGGGCTGGGGCTGGGCTTGGACTCGCCTGGGGCCAGGGCTGCGACTGGGGCTGGGGCTGGGCTAGGGCAGAGCTGGGGTTGGGGCTGGAGCGGGGCTGGGGCAGGGCTGGGGCTGTGGCTGGGGCTGGGCTGGGGCAGGCCTGGGGCTGGGGCTGGGGCTGTGGCTGGGGCTGGGCTGGGGCAGGCCTGGGGCTGGGGCTGGGGCTGGGGCTGGGGCTGGGGCTGGGCTGTGGCTGGGGCTGGAGCTGGGCTGGGGCAGGGCTGGGGCTGTGGCTGGGGCTGGGCTGGGGCAGGCCTGGGGCTGGGGCTGGGGCTGGGCTGGGGCTGGGTCCAGGGCAGGGGCTGGGCTAGGGCTGGGGCAGGGCGGGGGCTGTGGCTGGTCTGTGGCTGAAGCTGGGATGGGGCCGGGGCTGGGGCTGGGGCTGGGACGTGGACTGGCAGAGGGCTGGGGCCGGGGCTGGGTCCCAGGCTGGGGTGGGCGGTGGCTGGGGCTGGGCTGGGGCAGGGTTGGGGCTGAGGCTGGGCTGGGCTGGGGGAACGGATGGGGCTGGGGCTGGGGCTGGGGCTTGGGCTGGGGCTGGGGCTTGGGCTGGGGCAGGGCTGGGCCTGGGCTGGGGATGAGGCTGGGGTGGGACTGGGGCTGGGTCCAGGGCAGGGGCTGGACTGGGGCTGCGGCTTGGCTGGGGCAGGGGCTGGGTCCAGGGCTGGGGCTGGGGCTGGGCTGGGGCCGAGGGCGGGGCTGGGGCAGGGCTGGGGCTGGGGTTGGGGCTGGGGCTGGGGCCGGGGCTGGGGCAGGGCTGGGGCTGGGCATGGACGGGGACTGGGGAGGGGTCGGGCTGGGGCAGGGGCTGGGCTGGGGACGAGGGTGGGGCAGGGCTGGGGCTGGGCATGGACCGGGACTGGGCAGGGGTAGGGCCGGGGCTGGGGGTTGGGCAGGGGCTGGGTTTGGGCTGGGGCAGAGCTGGGGCTGGGTTTGGGCTAGGGCTGGGGCTGGGGCTGGGCTGGGGCTGGGGCTGGGTCCAGGGCTGGGGCTGGGCTGGGGCTGGGGCTGGGCTGGGGCTGAGGGTGGGGCTGGGGCTGGGCTAGGGCTGGGCTGAGGCCGGGGCTGCGACTGAGGCTGGGTCCAGGGCTGGGACTGGGCTGTGGCTAGGGCTGGGACAGGGCAGGGCTGGGGCAGGTGCTGGGCTGGGGCCGAGGGTGGGGCTGTGGCTGGAGCTGTGGCCCGAGCTGGGGCAGGGCTGGGGCCGGCGCTGAGGCTGGGCTGGGGGCAGGGCTGGGCTGGGGGCATGGCTGGGGCTGGGTTGGGGGAAGGGCTGAGGTCAGGCCTGGGGCTGGGGCTGGGGCTGGGGCTGGGGCTGGGGCTGGGGCTGGGGCTAGGCTGGGGCTGGGCCTGGGGCTGGGCTGTGGCTGGGTCTTGGGACAGGGCTGGGGCCAGGCTGGGTCTGGGGCTGGGCTGAGGGCAGGGCTGGGGCAGGGGGCTGGGCTGGGGCTGGGGCTGGGGCTGGGGCTGGGGCTGGGCTGTGGCTGGGGCTGGAGCTGGGCTGGGGGCAGGCCTGGGGCTAGGGCTGGGGCAGGGCAGGGGCTGTGGCTGGTCTGTGGCTGAAGCTGGGATGGGGCCGGGGATGGGGCTGGGGCTGGGGCTGGGGCTGGGACGTGGACTGGCAGAGGGCTGGGGCCGGGGCTGGGTCCCAGGCTGGGGCTGGGCGGTGGCTGGGGCTGGGCTGGGGCAGGGTTGGGGCTGGGGCTGGGGCTGGGCTGGGGGGCAGAGCTGGGGCTGAGGCTGGGCTGGGCTGGGGGAACGGATGGGGCTGGGGCTGGGGTTGGGGCTGGGGCTTGGGCTGGGGCTGGGGCTTGGGCTGGGGCAGGGCTGGGCCTGGGCTGGGGATGAGGCTGGGGTGGGACTGGGGCTGGGTCCAGGGCAGGGGCTGGACTGGGGCTGCGGCTTGGCTGGGGCAGGGGCTGGGTCCAGGGCTGGGGCTGGGGCTGGGCTGGGGCCGAGGGCGGGGCTGGGGCAGGGCTGGGGCTGGGGCTGGGGCTGGGGCTGGGGGCTGGGGCCGGGGCTGGGGCAGGGCTGGGGCTGGGCATGGACCGGGACTGGGCAGGGGTAGGGCCGGGGCTGGGGGTTGGGCAGGGGCTGGGGTTGGGCTGGGGCAGGGCTGGGGCTGGGTTTGGGCTGGGGCAGGGCTGGGGCTGGGCTGGGGCTGGGTCCAAAGTGGGGCTGGGGCCGGGGCAGGGGCAGGACTGGGGCCGGGCTGGGGCTGGGGCTGGGCTGAGGGTAGGGCTGGGGCAGGGCTGGGGATGCGGCTGGGCTCGGGCTGGGTCCAGGGTTGTGGCTGGGCTGTGGCTGGAGCTGGGCTGGGGCTGAGGTTGGGGCTGGGGCTGGGCTAGGGCTGGGCTGGGGCTGGGGCTGCGACTGGGGCTGGGTCCAGGGCTGGGGCTGGGCTGTGGGTGGAGCTGGGCTGGGGCAGGGCTGGGGCTGGGGCTGGGACTGGGCTGGGGCTGGGTCCAGGGCTGGGGCTGGGCTGGGGCTGGGGCTGGGCTGGGGCTGAGGGTGGGGCTGGGGCTGGGCTAGGGCTGGGCTGAGGCCGGGGCTGCAACTGAGGCTGGGTCCAGGGCTGGGACTGGGCTGTGGCTAGGGCTGGGCCGGGGCAGGGCTGGGGCAGGGGCTGGGCTGGGGCTGCAGCTTGGCTGGGGCTGGGGCTGGGGCCAGGGCTGGGGCTGGGGCTGGGGCTGGGCTGGGGCTGGGCCGGGGCTGGGGCAGGGCTGGGGCTGGGCATGGACCGGGACTGGGCAGGGGTCGGGCTGGGGCAGGGGCTGGGCTGGGGAAGAGGGTGGGGCAGGGCTGGGGCTGGGTATGGACCGGGACTGGGCAGGGGTAGGGCTGGGGCTGGGGGTTGGGCAGGGGCTGGGTTTGGGCTGGGGCAGAGCTGGGGCTGGGTTTGGGGCTAGGGCTGGGGCTGGGGCTGGGCTGGGGCTGGGGTTGGGTCCAGGGCTGGGGCAGGGCTGTGGCTGGGGCTGGGCTCGGGCTGAGGGTGGGGCTGGGGCTGGGTTAGGGCTGGGCTGAGGCTGGGTCCAGGGCTGGGACTGGGCTGTGGCTAGGGCTGGGCCGGGGCAGGGCTGGGGCAGGGGCTGGGCTGGGGCCGAGGGTGGGGCTGTGGCAGGGGCTGTGGCCCGAGCTGGGGCAGGGCTGGGGCCGGGGCTGAGGCTGGGCTGGGGGATGGGCTGGGCCTGGGGGTAGGGCAGGGACTGAGTTTGGGGCCGGGACTGGGGCTGGGTTGGGGCCGGGGCTGGGGCAGGAGTAGGCTGGAGGCTGGGCCTTGGGCTGTGGCTGGGGCCAGGGCTGGGCTGGGGGCATGGCTGGGGCGTGGTTGGGGGCAGGGCTGAGGTCAGGCCTGGGGCTGGGGCTAGGGCTGGGGCTGGGGCTAGGCTAAGGCTGGGCCTGGGGCTGGGCTGTGGCTGGGGCTGGGGACAGGACTGGGGCCAGGCTGGGTCTGGGGCTGGGCTGAGGGCAGGGCTGGGGCTGGGGGCTGGGATGGGGCTGGGGTTGGGCTGGGGAAGGGCTGGGGCTGGGGCAGGGCGGGGGCTGTGGCTGGTCTGTGGCTGAAGCTGGGATGGGGCCGGGGATGGGGCCGGGGCTGGGGCTGGGGCTGGGACGTGGACTGGCAGAGGGCTGGGGCCGGGGCTGGGTCCCAGGCTGGGGTGGGCGGTGGCTGGGGCTGGGCTGGGGCTTGGGCTGGGGCAGGGCTGGGCCTGGGCTGGGGATGAGGCTGGGGTGGGACTGGGGCTGGGTCCAGGGCAGGGGCTGGACTGGGGCTGCGGCTTGGCTGGGGCAGGGGCTGGGTCCAGGGCTGGGGCTGGGGCTGGGCTGGGGCCGAGGGCGGGGCTGGGGCAGGGCTGGGGCCGGGGCTGGGGCAGGGCTGGGGCTGGGCATGGACGGGGACTGGGCAGGGGTCGGGCTGGGGCAGGGGCTGGGCTGGGGACGAGGGTGGGGCAGGGCTGGGGCTGGGCATGGACCGGGGACTGGGCAGGGGTAGGGCCGGGGCTGGGGGTTGGGCAGGGGCTGGGTTTGGGCTGGGGCAGAGCTGGGGCTGGGTTTGGGCTAGGGCTGGGGCTGGGGCTGGGCTGGGGCTGGGGCTGGGTCCAGGGCTGGGGCTGGGCTGGGGCTGGGGCTGGGCTGGGGCTGAGGGTGGGGCTGGGGCTGGGCTAGGGCTGGGCCTGGGCTGGGGCTGGTCTGGGGCCGATCTGGGGCTGGGGCTGGGCTGTGGTTGGAGCTGGGCTGGGGCTGGGCCTGGGCTGGGGCCGGTCTGGGGCCGATCTGGGGCTGGGGCTGGGCTGAGGGCAGGGCTGGGGCTGGGTTGGGCTGGGTCCAAGGTAGGGCTGGGGCTGGGGCTGGGGCAGGACTGGGGCCGGTCTGGGGCTGGGGCTGGGCTGAGGGCAGGGCTGGGGCAGGGCTGGGACTGGGCTGGGGCTGGGTCCAGGGTAGGGCTGGGGCTGGGGCTGGGGCTGGGGCAGCACTGGGGCCGGTCTGGGGCTGGGGCTGGGCTGGGGCTAGGCTGGGGCAGGGCTGGGGCTGGGGCTGGGGCTGGGGCAGCACTGGGGCCGGTCTGGGGCTGGGGCTGGGCTGGGGCTAGGCTGGGGCTGGGCCTGGGGCTGGGCTGTGGCTGGGTCTTGGGACAGGGCTGGGGCCAGGCTGGGTCTGGGGCTGGGCTGAGGGCAGGGCTGGGGCAGGGGGCTGGGCTGGGGCTGGGGCTGGGGCTGGGGCTGGGGCTGGGCTGTGGCTGGGGCTGGAGCTGGGCTGGGGCAGGCCTGGGGCTAGGGCTGGGGCAGGGCAGGGGCTGTGGCTGGTCTGTGGCTGAAGCTGGGATGGGGCCGGGGATGGGGCTGGGGCTGGGGCTGGGGCTGGGACGTGGACTGGCAGAGGGCTGGGGCCGGGGCTGGGTCCCAGGCTGGGGCTGGGCGGTGGCTGGGGCTGGGCTGGGGCAGGGTTGGGGGCTGGGGCTGGGGCTGGGCTGGGGGCAGAGCTGGGGCTGAGGCTGGGCTGGGCTGGGGGAACGGATGGGGCTGGGGCTGGGGTTGGGGCTGGGGCTTGGGCTGGGGCTGGGGCTTGGGCTGGGGCAGGGCTGGGCCTGGGCTGGGGATGAGGCTGGGGTGGGACTGGGGCTGGGTCCAGGGCAGGGGCTGGACTGGGGCTGCGGCTTGGCTGGGGCAGGGGCTGGGTCCAGGGCTGGGGCTGGGGCTGGGCTGGGGCCGAGGGCGGGGCTGGGGCAGGGCTGGGGCTGGGGCTGGGGCTGGGGCTGGGGCTGGGGCCGGGGCTGGGGCAGGGCTGGGGCTGGGCATGGACCGGGACTGGGCAGGGGTAGGGCCGGGGGCTGGGGGTTGGGCAGGGGCTGGGGTTGGGCTGGGGCAGGGCTGGGGCTGGGTTTGGGCTGGGGCAGGGCTGGGGCTGGGCTGGGGCTGGGTCCAAAGTGGGGCTGGGGCCGGGGCAGGGGCAGGACTGGGGCCGGGCTGGGGCTGGGGCTGGGCTGAGGGTAGGGCTGGGGCAGGGCTGGGGATGCGGCTGGGCTCGGGCTGGGTCCAGGGTTGTGGCTGGGCTGTGGCTGGAGCTGGGCTGGGGCTGAGGTTGGGGCTGGGGCTGGGCTAGGGCTGGGCTGGGGCTGGGGCTGCGACTGGGGCTGGGTCCAGGGCTGGGGCTGGGCTGTGGGTGGAGCTGGGCTGGGGCAGGGCTGGGGCTGGGGCTGGGGCTGGGACTGGGCTGGGGCTGGGTCCAGGGCTGGGGCTGGGCTGGGGCTGGGGCTGGGCTG
>NW_027143760.1:0-49339 GCF_026170545.1 Melanerpes formicivorus
GGCGGTACCGGCTGACGCACCACTGATACCGACAGCACCGACAGCAGCAGCGGAGCAGCTGCCACGGCAGCAGCCCCCACCCCTTTCCCCCGCAGCGGCTTTAGCCGCACTACTCTGTTTTGATTTAAAGCAACAGTACTCATTTTGTCATTTCTGATTGTAACGTCTTTCAGAGATTTGTTATTTAGAGTTTTGTTAAGTTTTTCTAATAAGCACAATGAATAAGTAAGCATTTGGTATTTATAAGTACTTAGTACATAGTAATTGCAGTAAGGTGTATGCACTTAGTTAAGAGTTCAAATTGTAAGATTTTCTTTTGGTTCGAACCTTCTTAGTTGTCTGCCTAGGCATTTCAAAGGAGCTCCATGTAATATAGTTAAGGAATGTATAAACAGGTTTTAATTTTGGAAAGTGTTTTTTTAGTTAATGTAACAATTTTATTTCTTTTTAGACACTGATTTGATGGATTAATTTTAACATAGGATTTTTGGTATTAGCATAAGTTAAGGTTTGTAGTAAATAGGTATTAATTTTAACAACTATTCCTTCACTAATGTGCAGAAGAACCAAGACTGAGAGGAAACAGCATTTCCCATGAAGTCGAACATCGATCACAATAACTGTTATGATAATCTGGGATCAAAAGCATCAATCAAAAAATATTTTGTCCTGAATGATGAATTTGAAAATAGGCAGTTTGGGCTGGTAAATACAGAAAACCTATTTTGTGGTGAGAAAAAGGATTTAAATCCCCATGGAAAATTATTGAAAGAGATTGGCATAAGTGGGAAATAAAGACTAGAGAAATTTTAGTTGGGAAATATCAGGAATAATTAAAAGGATTAGTAAAAGGAAAAGTAAGAGACATAAGATTTTGAAGGCAGAGGAATTGAAATAACAAAAGCACAATGGGAAATGGTAAACGAACTAACCAAGGAAGTAGAGACGAGACTCCAAATGGAATTTTGAAGTGGGTTAAGGAGTTAAAAAATCTGTAGGGCTCCTGAAGAATGTAACTGCTGCCGAGAAGAAAATACACCCGGCTGCTGGTTGCACCCCAGCAGGCCGAGGAGGCAGAGTTCACATATACTTGGTGGAGCCTAATTTTGATCCTAACCCTATTTGTACATAAGTAGTCCAATCGAAATCAAAAACCACGTTCCCATGTGTGGAATCTTGATCAGACCGGAGAGAAAAGACTTGAACTTGAAAAAGCAATAGTAAATTTTTCTGCTACAGTTGAAATCATGATGAATGCAAGCACAGATGCAATAAAAGTGCAGCAAATTGAAATCAATAGTCTCTCGAAAATATCTACTCAGAATAGATTAGCTTTGGATTTTTTATATGTTAAGGAAGGGGGTGTATGTGTAGTCATAAATGTAAGTTGTTGTAGTTATGTTAATGTAGATGAACGAGTGGAAACAGATTTACAGGCGATTGTAAACCACAATCAGATATTACATCAGATTTCTTTAGATGATACTTCTTCTGTATTTAAAGAAATATGGGATAAGTTAACTTCTTGCTTATCGAATATAAGTTGCTTTAAAAAATTCTTTGCAATACCTGTTGGAATAATTGTAATACTGATCTGTGTAATTCATTGTAATTGTTGTTTTAAAATGGTAAGACCTTTAGATGAAATTGTTTATGCCAATAAGTTACAAGCAAATGGTTATGATCAGAATGTGATCAGAACAGATGAACTTAATTATGATCCAATTAAGAAGGTTCTGAAATATCTGGAAATTTTAACACAAATCAATGGTGACAAAAAAAAAAAAGGGGGGAATTGTGATGAATATACTGGTGATTTGTGTTAAAATTGTAAGACTTAGAGTGCACTGGGATTAAGGGTCAGGATCTTGTGAGGCCTGTTTAGAGGGTAAAGAGAAAGAAACCTATCTTGCAGACTTGCAAGGACACTGGTTAATTGGAGACATCACAGCTGAGAAGGAGCTGTCTTAAAGATAAACATTCAGAACTGGGAATTTGTTTTCTTCAGATAAGAAGCCTGCACAATTGGGCATGTGTGAAAATGGATGCTTTGACCCTTACCACACTGAATGTAGGGAGAAGGGATTTGACCACCTATTCTATAACTATCATATGCCTCCCTTCTATTTAGCATAAGTTTGCTTATATAGATGATGAAACTATATAAGATGAAGAAAACTATTGTAAGGATGCTTTTTGGGTGAAGTTGGTACCAATAAGAGATTAGTATTACTAGGATGAGCAAAAACACATTATTATGGGTAATTTTATATTGGGCAAAGCAATGAAGCTCTTTTGCTCTTGCTGATTGCCTGCAAGTTTTCTGTCTGTGAAGCTAGAGCCTGGCCAGATCTACCTTTACAGATTAAAGAAATCTTGCTACCCTTAAACAAATTATGATTTTTGACCATCCTAGAGAAAATAGAGGTGCAACATAACAGGTAATAATGAATTGATTGAACTTTTTCAGACATGTCTGATAGGGATACCCAGACTTAATGTAAATATGTTTGTTAATTATAGTAGTAAGTTTTAAGGTTCTTAGGTATTATTGTACTCATTTTGATTATTGTTAAACTTGTTTATAATTGTATTATGCAAAGTGTTCAAAGAATAACTTCCAAGGCCTTACTTGCACAAAAGAAAAACGGGGGGAATTGTTGTCGGACAAGAGGGGACATGGGTCCCAGGAACAACTGTGCAATTCAGGCCTTGAAGAATTCTCTGTTGATAATATACTGGCGGAGAGGAGATGTGAGAAAGTGCTGATTGCTTGGTATGCTGAAGTCCAGCTGCCCCTGAGATGGGAGGCAAGCAAGATAAGGAGGAGGCGAGATCTGGGAAAGAGAGCAATTAGGCCGGATGGAAAAATTCCACAGAGTTGTGAAAACAATGATGTAACCTTTTAGAGAGCAACCAATAGTATGTTGCCAAGTGGGCATAATTATAGCAAACTGTATATAAGATGTGTCTGATGCTCAATAAAGTGGAATCCACTGATCAAATTGGTCGTTAAAGCGGCCCCCTTCTTGCAGTAGGCGGGGACTGGGACAGGGCTCGGGCTGGGGCTGGGCTGAGGGCAGGGCTGGGGCAGGGCTGGGGATGGAGGCTGGGATGGGGCAGGTCTCGGGCTGGGGCTGGGGCCGGGGCTGGGGCAAGCCTGGGGCCGGGGATGGGTCCGGGGGATGGGCAGGGCTGGGGCTAGGCTGTGGCTGGGGCTGGGCTGTTGGCAGGGATGGGGCTGGGACTGGGCTGCGACCGGGGCTCGGGCCGGAGGTGTGGCTGGGGCTGGGACTGGGCAGGAGCAGGGCTGGCGCTGGGGCTCGGCTGGGGCTGGGTCCAGGGCTGGGGCTGGCCTGTGACTGGGCCTGGGCTGGGGCAGGGCTGGGGCTGGGGCAGGGCTGTGGCCGGGGCTGGGGGCTGGGTGCTGGGGCTGGTGCGGGGACTGGGACAGGGCTGGGACTGGGACTGGGTCCAGAGCTGGGGCAGGACTGGGGCTGGGGCATGGCTGGGGCTGGGGCTGGGGCTGGGGCCAGGGCTGGGGCCGGGGCTGGAGGCTGGGCTGGGGCCGGGGCTGGGAAGTGATGGGGCTGGGGCAGGGCTGGGGCTGGGTTGGGGGCAGGGCTGGGGCTGGGCTGGGCTGGGACTGGAGCAGGGCTGGGGCAGGGCTGGGGATGGGGGCTGGGATAGGGCAGGACTGGGCCTGGGGCAGGGGCCTGGGCTGGGGACAGAGCTAGGGCCGGAGCTGGGGCAGGGCTGGGGCCGATCTGGGGCTTCGGTTGGGGATGGGGCCGGGTGTGGGGCAGGGCTGGGGCTGGGCTCGGGCAGGGGCCTGAGCTGGGGACAGGACTAGGGTCGGAGCTGGGGCAGGGCTGGAGGCAGGGATGGGGCTGGGGCTGGGCTGCGACCAGGGCTGGGGCTGGAGGTGTGGCTGGGGCTGGGGCTTTGGCTGGAGCAGGGCTGGCGCTGTGGCTGGGCTGGGGCTGGGGCTGGGTCCAGGGCTGGGGCTGTCCTGTGACTGGGGCTGGGCTTGGGCAGGGCTGGGGCTGGGGCAGGGCTGTGGCCAGGGCTGGTGGCTGGGGCCGGGGCTGGGGCAGGGGCTGGTGCGGGGACTGGGACAGGGCTGGGACTGGGACTGGGTCCAGGGCTGGGGCAGGACTGGGGCTGGGCTGGGGTCTGGGCTAGGCATGGGGCAGGGCTGGGCCTGAGGCTGGGGCAGGGCTGGGGCGGGGTCCAGGGCTGGGTCTGGGCTGAGGGCAGGTCTGGGGCTGGGCTGGGGCTGGAGCTGGGGCTGGGGTAGGAGCCAGGGCTGGGGCCGGGGCTGGGGCTGGGGCTGGGGCTGGGGCTGGGGCTGGAGCAGGGCTGGGACTGGGCTAGGGCTGGAGCTGGGGCAGGGACTGGGACAGGGTTGTAGCTGGGGCAGGGCTGGGGCTGGGGCAGGGCTTGGGCAGGGCTGGGGTAGGGCTGGAGATGGGGGCTGGGATGGGGCATGACTGGGGCTGGGGCGTGGGCCGGGGCTAGGGACAGGGCTAGGGTAGGAGCTGGGGCAGGGCTGGGGCTGGGGGCTGGAACCAAGGCTTGGGCAGGGCTGGAGCCGGGGCTGGTGCAGGACTGGGTCAGGGCTGGGGCTGGGCTGGGGTTGGGGCTGGGCTGGGATCTGGGCTGGGCACGGGGCAGGGCTGGGCCCGAGTCTGGGGCAGGGCTGTGGTTGGGCTGGGCTTGGGCAGGGCTGGGGCTGGGGCAGGGCTGGGGCCGGGGATGGGGCCGGCTGTGGGGCAGGGCTGGGGCTAGGCTAGGGCGGGAGCTGGTGTGGGGTCTGGGACAGGGCTGTGGCTGGGACTGGGTCCAGGGCTGTGGCTGGGCTGTGGCTGGGGTGAGGGCAGGGCTGGGGCAGGGCTGGGGATGGGGCCTGGGCTGGGGCAGGACTGGGGCTGGGGCAGGACTGGGGCTGGAGACAGGGCTGGGGCCGGGGCTGGGATGGGGACTGGGACAGGGCTGGGGCTGGGCTGTGGCTGGGGCTGGGGACAGAGCTGGGGCAGGGCTGGGGATGGGCTGACGGCAGGGCTGGGGCCGGGCCTGGGGCTGGGGCTGGTGCGGGGCTGGGGCTGGGCTGTGGCTGTGGCTGGGGACAGAGCTGGGGCTGGGGCTGGGCTGAGGGCAGGTCTGGGGCAGGGCTGGGGATGGAGGCTTGGATGGGGCAGGTCTCGGGCTGGGGCAGGGGCCGGGGCTGGGGCAAGGCTGGGGCCGGGGATGGGGCCGGGGGCAGGGATGGTGCTGGGACTGGGCTGCGACCGGGGCTGGGGCCGCAGGATTGCCTGGGGCTGGGGCAGGGCTAGAGCAGGGCTGGCGCTGGGGCTGGGGCTGGGGCTGGTGCGGGGACTGGGACTGGGTCCAGAGCTGGGGCAGCACTGGGGCTGGGGCATGGCTGGGTCTGGGGCCAGGGCTGGGGTGAGGGCTGGGTCTGGGGCTGGAGGCTGGGCTGGGGCTGGGGCTGGGGCCAGGGCTGAGGCTGGTGCTGGGGGCTGGGAAGTGATGGGGCCGGGGCAGGGCTGGGGCTGGGTTGGGGGCAGGGCTGGGGCTGGGCTGGGACTGGGGCAGGTCTGGGGCAGGGCTGGGGCCGGGGATGGGACCGCGTGTTGGGCAGGGCTGGGGCTTGGGTTGGGGCTAGGGTGAGGGCAGGGCTGTGGCAGGGCTGGGGATGGGGGCTGGGCTGGGGCAGGACTGGTTCTGGGGCAGGGCTGGGGTAGGGCTGGGGCCGAGGCTGGGACCGGGGCTGGGGCCGGAGGTGTGGCTGGGGTTGGGGCTTTGGCTGGGGCAGGGCTGTGGCTGGGGCTGGATCCAGGGCTGGGGCTGGCCTGTGACTGGGGCTGGGCTGGGGCAGGACTGGGGCAGGGCTGGGGCCGGGCCTGGGGCTGGGGCTGGTGCGGGGCTGGGGCTGGGCTGGGGCTGGGGCTGGGACAGGGCTGGGACTGGGACTGGGTCCAGGGCTGGGCCAGGTCTGGGGCTGGGGCCAGGGCTGGGGCCGGGGCTGGAGGCTGGGCTGGGGCTGGGAAGTGATGAGGCTGGGGCATGGCTGGGGCTGGGTTGGGGACAGGGCTGGGGCTGGGCTGGGGCTGGGGCAGGGGCCTGGGCTGGGGACAGGACTAGGGTCGGAGCTGGGGCAGGGCTGGAGGCAGGGATGGGGCTGGGGCTGGGCTGCGACCGGGGCTGGGGCTGGAGGTGTGGCTGGGGCTGGGGCTTTGGCTGGAGCAGGGCTGGCGCTGTGGCTGGGCTGGGTCTGGGGCTGGGTCCAGGGCTGGGGCTGTCCTGTGACTGGGGCTGGGCTTGGGCAGGGCTGGGGCTGGGGCAGGGCTGTGGCCAGGGCTGGCGGCTGGGGCCGGGGCTGGGGCTGGTGCGGGGACTGGGACAGGGCTGGGACTGGGACTGGGTCCAGGGGTGGGGCAGGACTGGGGCTGGGGCTGGGCTGGGTCTGGGGGTGGGTCTGGGCTGGGGTCTGGGTTGGGCCTGGGGCAGGGCTGGGTTCGAGGCTGGGGCAGGGCTGGGTTCGAGGCTGGGGTAGGGCTGGGGTAGGGCTGGGGCCGGGGCTGGGGCCGGGGCTGGGAGCAGGGCTGCGACTGGGGTTGGGGCCAGGGCTTGAGCTGGGTTGGGGCCGGGGCTGGGGCAGGGCCGGGGCTGGGGCTGGTGCGGGGACTGGGACAGGGCTGGGACTGGGCTGGGGCTGGAGGTGGGGCAGGGACTGGGACAGGGCAGTCGCTAGGGCAGGGCTGGGGCCGGGCTGGGGCTGGCTTCGAGGCAGGGCTGGGGCTGGGTCCAGGGCTGGGTCTGGGCTGAGGGCAGGTCTGGGGCAGGGCTGGGGCTGGGGCTGGGCTGGGGCTGGAGCTGGGGCTGGGGTAGGAGCCAGGGCTGGGGCCGGGCTGGGGCTGGGGCTGGTGCGGGGGACTGGGACAGGGCTGGGACTGGGACTGGGTACAGGGCTGGGGCTGGGCTGGGGCTGGCTTCGAGGCAGGGCTGGGGCTGGGTCCAGGGCTGGGTCTGGGCTGAGGGCAGGTCTGGGGCAGGGCTGGGGCTGGGGCTGGGCTGGGGTCTGGGCTAGGCATGGGGCAGGGCTGGGCCTGAGGCTGGGGCAGGGCTGGAGCGGGGTCCAGGGCTGGGTCTGGGCTGAGGGCAGGTGTGGGGCTGGGCTGGGGCTGGAGCTGGGGCTGGGGTAGGAGCCAGGGCTGGGGCTGGGGCTGGAGCAGGGCTGGGACTGGTCTAGGGCTGGAGCTGGGGCAGGGACTGGGACAGGGTTGTAGCTGGGGCAGGGCTGGGGCTGGGGCAGGGCTTGGGCTGGGGACAGGGCTGGGCTGGGACTGGGGCAGGTCTGGGGCAGGGCTGCGGCTAGGGCAGGGGCCTGGGCTGGGGACAGAGCTAGGGCCGGAGCTGGGGCAGGGCTGGGGCTGGGCTAGGGCTGGGCTGGGGCCGGGGATGGGGCCGGGGGTGGGGCAGGGCTGGGGCTAGGCTGGGGCTGGGGCTGGGCTATGGCCAGGTATGGGGCTGGGGCTGGGCTGCGACCGGGGCTGGGGCCGGAGGTGTGGCTGGGGTTGGGGCTTTGGCTGGGGCAGGGCTGTGGCTGGGGCTGGGTCCAGGGCTGGGGCTGGCCTGTGACTGGGGCTGGGCTGGGGCAGGGCTGGTGCAGGGCTGGGGCCGGGCCTGGGGCTGGGGCTGGTGCGGGGCTGGGGCTGGGCTGGGGCTGGGGCTGGGACAGGGCTGGGACTGGGACTGGGTCCAGGGCTGGGCCAGGTCTGGGGCTGGGGCCAGGGCTGGGGCCGGGGCTGGAGGCTGGTCTGTGGGCTGGGAAGTGATGAGGCTGGGGCATGGCTGGGGCTGGGTTGGGGACAGGGCTGGGGCTGGGCTGGGGCTGGGGCAGGGGCCTGGGCTGGGGACAGGACTAGGGTTGGAGCTGGGACAGGGCTGGAGACAGGGATGGGGCTGGGGCTGGGCTGCGACCGGGGCTGGGGCTGGAGGTGTGGCTGGGGCTGGGGCTTTGGCTGGAGCAGGGCTGGCGCTGTGGCTGGGCTGGGGCTGGGGCTGGGTCCATGGCTGGGGCTGGCCTGTGACTGGGGCTGGGCTTGGGCAGGGCTGGGGCTGGGGCAGGGCTGTGGCCAGGGCTGGCGGCTGGGGCCGGGGCTGGGGCTGGGGCTGGTGCGGGGACTGGGACAGGGCTGGGACTGGGACTGGGTCCAGGGCTGCGGCAGGACTGGGGCTGGGTCTGGGCTGGGTCCGGGGGTGGGTCTGGGCTGGGGTCTGGGTTGGGCCTGGGGCAGGGTTGGGTTCGAGGCTGGGGCAGGGCTGGGGCAGGGCTGGGGCCGGGGCTGGGGCTGGGGGTGTGGCTTGTGCTGGGGCTGGACTGGGGCAGGGCTGGGGCTGGGGCAGGGCTGGGGCTGGGGATGGGGCCGGGTGTGGGGCAGGGATGGGGCTAGTCTAGGGCTAGGGCTGGTGTGGGGTCTGGGACAGGGCTGGTGTGGGGTCTGAAACAGAGCTGGGGCTTGGGTTGGGGCTGGGGTGAGGGCAGGGCTGGGGAAGGACTGGGGCTGGGGCAGGGCTGGGGCTGGGGACAGGGCTGGGGCTGGGACTGGGGCGGGGACTAGGACAGGGCTGGGGCTGGGCTGTGGCTGGGGCTGGGGACAGAGCTGGTGCATGGCTGGGGATGGGCCGTCGGCAGGGCTGGGGCAGGGCTGGGGCTGGGGCTGGGATGGGGCAGGTCTCAGGCTGGGGCAGGGGCCGGGGCTGGGGCAAGCCTGGGGCCGGGGATGGGGCAGGGGGTGGGGCAGGGCTGGGGCTAGGCTGGGGCTGGGACTGGGCTGTTGGCAGGGATGGGGCTGGGACTGGGCTGCGACCGGGGCTCGGGCCGGAGGTGTGGCTGGGGCTGGGGCAGGGCGGGAGCAGGACTGGCGCTGGGGCTGTCCTGTGACTGGGGCTGGGCTTGGGCAGGGCTGGGGCTGTGGCAGGGCTGTGGCCATGGCTGGCGGCTGGGGCCTGGGCTGGGGCTGGGGCTGGTGCGGGGACTGGGATAGGGCTAGGACTGGGACTGGGTCCAGGGCTGGGGCAGGAGCCAGGGCTGGGGCACGGCTGGGGCTGGAGGTGGGGCAGGGACTGGGACAGGGCTGTAGCTGGGGAAGGGCTGGGGTCGGGCTGGGGCTCGGCTGGGGCTGGAGCTGGGGCAGGGACTGGGACAGGGCGGTCGCTGGGGCAGGGCTGGGGCCGGGCTGGGGCTGGCTTCGAGGCAGGGCTGGGGCTGAGTCCAGGGCTGGGTCTGGGCTGAGGGCAGGTCTGGGGCAGGGCTGGGGCTGGGGCTGGGCTGGGGTCTGGGCTAGGCATGGGGCAGGGCTGGGCCTGAGGCTGGGGCAGGGCTGGGGCAGGGCTGGGGCTGGGGCTGGGCTGGGGTCTGGGCTAGGCATGGGGCAGGGCTGGGCCTGAGGCTGGGGCAGGGCTGGGGCGTGGTCCATGGCTGGGTCTGGGCTGAGGGCAGGTCTGGGGCTGGGCTGGGGCTGGAGCTGGGGCTGGGGCAGGAGCCAGGGCTGGGGCCGGGGCTTGGGCTGGGGCTGGGGCTGGGGTAGGAGCCAGGGCTGGGGCAGGGGCTGGGGCTGGGGCTGGGGCTGGGGTAGGAGCCAGGGCTGGGGCCGGGGCTGGGGCTGGGGCTGGGACTGGGACTGGGTCCAGGGCTGGGGCAGGTCTGGGGCTGGGGCCAGGGCTGGGGCTGGGGCTGGAGGCTGGGCTGGGGCCTGGGAAGTGATGGGGCTGGGGCATGGCTGGGGCTGGGTTGGGGACAGGGCTGGGGCTGGGCTGGGGCTGGGGATGGGGCCTGGGCTGGGGACAGGACTAGGGTCGGAGCTGGGGCAGGGCTGGGGGCAGGGATGGGGCTGGGACTGGGCTGCGACCGGGGCTGGGGCTGGAGGTGTGGCTGGGGCTTGGGCTTTGGCTGGAGCAGGGCTGGCGCTGTGGCTGGGCTGGGGCTGGGGCTGGGTCCAGGACTGGGGCTGGCCTGTGACTGGGGCTGGGCTTGGGCAGGGCTGGGGCTGGGGCAGGGCTGTGGCCAGGGCTGGCAACTGGGGCCGGGGCTGGGGCTGGGGCTGGTGCGGGGACTGGGACAGGGCTGGGACTGGGACTGGGTCCAGGGCATGGGCAGGACTGGGGCTGGGTCTGGGCTGGGTCTGGGCTGGGTTCGAGGCTGGGGCAGGGCTGGGTTCGAGGCTGGGGCAGGGCTGGGTTCGAGGCTGGGGCAGGGCTGGGGTAGGGCTGGGGTCTGGGCTGGGTTCGAGGCTGGGGCAGGGCTGGGTTCGAGGCTGGGGCAGGGCTGGGTTCGAGGCTGGGGCAGGGCTGGGGTAGGGCTGGGGCCAGGGCTGGGGCCGGGGCTGGGAGCAGGGCTGCGACTGGGGTTGGGGCCAGGGCTTGAGCTGGGTTGGGGCCGGGGCTGGGGCAGGGATGGGGCTGTGGCTGGGGCTGGGGCAGGAGCCAGGGCTGGGGTCGGGGCTGGGGCTGGGGCTGGAGCAGGGCTGCGGCTAGTCTAGGGCTGGGGCTGGTGTGGGTTCTGGGACAGGGCTGGGGCTGGGACTGGGTCCAGGGCTGGGGCTGGTCTGTGACTGGGGTGAGGGCAGGGCTGGGTTAGGGCTGGGGATGGGGCCTGGGCTGGGGCAGGACTGGGGCTGGGGCAGGACTGGGGCTGGGGCTGGGCTGTGACTGGGGTGAGGGCAGGGCTGGGGCCGGGGCTGGGATGGGGACTGGGACAGGGCTGGGGCTGGGCTGTGGCTGGGGCTGGGGACAGAGCTGGGGCAGGGCTGGGGATGGGCTGACGGCAGGGCTGGGGCAGGGCTTGGGCCGGGCCTGGGGCTGGGGCTGGTGCGGGGCTGGGGCTGGGCTGTGGCTGTGGCTGGGGACAGAGCTGGGGCTGGGGCTGGGCTGAGGGCAGGTCTCGGGCAGGGGCCGGGGCTGGGGCAAGGCTGGGGCCGGGGATGGGGCCGGGGGCAGGGATGGTGCTGGGACTGGGCTGCGACCGGGGCTGGGGCCGCAGGAGTGGCTGGGGCTGGGGCAGGGCTGGAGCAGGGCTGGCGCTGGGGCTGGGTCCAGGGCTGGGACTGGGCTGAGGGCAGGTCTGGGGCTGGGCTGGGCTGGGCTGGGCTGGGCTGGGGCTGGAGCTGGGGCTGGGGTAGGAGCCAGGGCTGGGGCCGGGCCTGGGGCTGGGGCTGGAGCAGGGCTGGGACTGGACTAGGGCTGGAGCTGGGGCAGGGACTGGGACAGGGTTGTAGCTGGGGCAGGGCTGGGGCTGGGGCAGGGCTTGGGCAGGGCTGGGGTAGGGCTGGGGATGGGGGCTGGGATGGGGCATGACTGGGGCTGGGGCGTGGGCCGAGGCTAGGGACAGGGCTAGGGTAGGAGCTGGGGCAGGGCTGGGGCTGGGGCAGGGCTTGGGCAGGGCTGGGGTAGGGCTGGGGATGGGGGCTGGGATGGGGCATGACTGGGGCTGGGGCGTGGGCCGAGGCTAGGGACAGGGCTAGGGTAGGAGCTGGGGCAGGGCTGGGGCTGGGGGCTGGAACCAAGGCTTGGGCAGGGCTGGAGCCGGGGCTGGTGCAGGACTGGGTCAGGGCTGGCGCTAGGCTGGGGTTGGGGCTGGGCTGGGGTCTGGGCTGGGCACGGGGCAGGGCTGGGCCCGAGTCTGGGGCAGGGCTGTGGTTGGGCTGGGCTGGGGCAGGGCTGGGGCTGGCCTGTGACTGGGGCTGGGCTGGGGCAGGGCTGGGGCAGGGCTGGGGCCCGGCCTGGGGCTGGGGCTGGTGCGGGGTTGGGGCTGGGCTGGGGCTGGAGCTGGGGCTGGGGTAGGAGCCAGGGCTGGGGCCGGGGCTGGGGCTGGGGCTGGGGCTGGGGCTGGAGCAGGGCTGGGACTGGGCTAGGGCTGGAGCTGGGACTGGGTCCAGGGCTGGGGCTGGCCTGTGACTGGGGCTGGGCTGGGGCAGGGCTGGTGCAGGGCTGGGGCTGGGTCTGGGGCTGGTGCAGGGCTGGGGCTGGGCTGGGGCTGGGACAGGGCTGTGGCCAGGGCTGGCAGCTGGGGCCGGGGCTGGGGCTGGGGCTGGGATGGGGACTGGGACAGGGCTGGGGCTGGGCTGTGGCTGGGGCTGGGGACAGAGCTGGGGCGGGGCTGGGGCCGGGCCTGGGGCTGGGGCTGGTGCGCGGCTGGGGCTGGGCTGTGGCTGTGGCTGGGGACAGAGCTGGGGCTGGGGCTGGGCTGAGGGCAGGTCTGGGGCAGGGGCCGGGGCTAGGGCAAGGCTATGGCCGGGGATGGGGCCAGGGGCAGGGATGGTGCTGGGACTGGGCTGCGACCGGGGCTGGGGCCGCAGGAGTGGCTGGGGCTGGGGCAGGGCTGGAGCAGGGCTGGCGCTGGGGCTGGGTCCAAGGCTGGGACTGGGCTGAGGGCAGGTCTGGGGCTGGGCTGGGGCTGGAGCTGGGGCTGGGGTAGGAGCCAGGGCTGGGGCCGGGGCTGGGGCTGGGGCTGGGGCTGGGGCTGGAGCAGGGCTGGGACTGGGCTAGGGCTGGAGCTGGGGCAGGGACTGGGACAGGGTTGTAGCTGGGGCAGGGCTGGGGCTGGGGCAGGGCTTGGGCAGCGCTGGAGTAGGGCTGGGGATGGGGGCTGGGATGGGGCATGACTGGGGCTGGGGCGTGGGCCGGGGCTAGGGACAGGGCTAGGGTAGGAGCTGGGGCAGGGCTGGGGCTGGGGGCTGGAACCAAGGCTTGGGCAGGGCTTGAGTCGGGGCTGGTGCAGGACTGGGTCAGGGCTGGCGCTGGGCTGGGGTTGGGGCTGGGCTGGGGTCTGGGCTGGGCACGGGGCAGGGCTGGGCCCGAGTCTGGGGCAGGGCTGTGGTTGGGCTGGGCTGGGGCAGGGCTGGGGCTGGCCTGTGACTGGGGCTGGGCTGGGGCAGGGCTGGTGCAGGGCTGGGGCCGGGTCTGGGGCTGGTGCAGGGCTGGGGCTGGGCTGGGGCTGGGACAGGGCTGTGGCCAGGGCTGGCAGCTGGGGCCGGGGCTGGGGCTGGGGCTGGGGCTGGTGCGGGGACTGGGACAGGGCTGGGACTGGGACTGGGTCCAGGGCTGGGGCAGGACTGGGGCTGGGTCTGGGCTGGGTCTGGGGTTGGGTCTGGGCTGGGGTCTGGGCTGGGCGTGGGGCAGGGCTGGGTTCGAGGCTGGGGCAGGGCTGGGGTAGGGCTGGGGCCGGGGCTGGGGCTGGGGAAGGCTGGGGCTGGCCTGTGACTGGGGCTGGGCTGGGGCAGGGCTGGGGCAGGGCTGGGGCCGGGCCTGGGGCTGGGGCTGGTGCGGGGCTGGGGCTGGGCTGGGGCTGGGGCTGGGACAGGGCTGTGGCCAGGGCTGGCGGCTGGGGCCGGGCCTGGGGCTGGGGCTGGTGCGGGGACTGGGACAGGGCTGGGACTGGGACTGGGTCCAGGGCTGGGGCAGACTGGGGCTGGGTCCAGGGCTGGGGCTGGGGCTGGGGCTGGAGCAGGGCTGGGGTGGGGTCCAGGGCTGGGTCTGGGCTGAGGGCAGGTGTGGGGCTGGGCTGGGGCTGGAGCTGGGGCTGGGGCAGGAGCCAGGGCTGGGTCCGGGGCTGGGGCTGGGGCTGGGGCTGGAGCAGGGCTGGGGCTAGTCTAGGGCTGGGGCTGGTGTGGGTTCTGGGACAGGGCTGGGGCTGGGACTGGGCTGTGGCTGGGGTGAGGGCAGGGCTGGGGTAGGGCTGGGGATGGGGCCTGGGCTGGGGCAGGACTGGGGCTGGGGCAGGACTGGGGCTGGGGCAGGACTGGGGCTGGAGACAGGGCTGGGGCCGGGGCTGGGATGGGGACTGGGACAGGGCTGGGGCTGGGCTGTGGCTGGGGCTGGGGACAGAGCTGGGGCGGGGCTGGGGCCGGGCCTGGGGCTGGGGCTGGTGCGCGGCTGGGGCTGGGCTGTGGCTGTGGCTGGGGACAGAGCTGGGGCTGGGGCTGGGCTGAGGGCAGGTCTGGGGCAGGGGCCGGGGCTAGGGCAAGGCTATGGCCGGGGATGGGGCCAGGGGCAGGGATGGTGCTGGGACTGGGCTGCGACCGGGGCTGGGGCCGCAGGAGTGGCTGGGGCTGGGGCAGGGCTGGAGCAGGGCTGGCGCTGGGGCTGGGTCCAAGGCTGGGACTGGGCTGAGGGCAGGTCTGGGGCTGGGCTGGGGCTGGAGCTGGGGCTGGGGTAGGAGCCAGGGCTGGGGCCGGGGCTGGGGCTGGGGCTGGGGCTGGGGCTGGAGCAGGGCTGGGACTGGGCTAGGGCTGGAGCTGGGGCAGGGACTGGGACAGGGTTGTAGCTGGGGCAGGGCTGGGGCTGGGGCAGGGCTTGGGCAGGGCTGGAGTAGGGCTGGGGATGGGGGCTGGGATGGGGCATGACTGGGGCTGGGGCGTGGGCCGGGGCTAGGGACAGGGCTAGGGTAGGAACTGGGGCAGGGCTGGGGCTGGGGGCTGGAACCAAGGCTTGGGCAGGGCTGGAGCCGGGGCTGGTGCAGGACTGGGTCAGGGCTGGGGCTGGGCTGGGGTTGGGGCTGGGCTGGGGTCTGGGCTGGGCACGGGGCAGGGCTGGGCCCGAGTCTGGGGCAGGGCTGTGGTTGGGCTGGGCTGGAGTAGGGCTGGGGCTGGCCTGTGACTGGGGCTGGGCTGGGGCAGGACTGGGGCACGGCTGGGGCCGGGCCTGGGGCTGGGGCTGGTGCGGGGCTGGGGCTGGGCTGGGGGTGGAGCTGGGGCAGGGACTGGGACAGGGCGGTCGCTGGGGCAGAGCTGGGGCCGGGCTGGGGCTGGCTTCGAGGCAGGGCTGGGGCTGAGTCCAGGGATGGGTCTGGGCTGAGGTCAGGTCTGGGGCAGGGCTGGGGCTGGGGCTGGGCTGGGGTCTGGGCTAGGCATGGGGCAGGGCTGGGCCTGAGGCTGGGGCAGGGCTGGGGCGGGGTCCAGGGCTGGGTCTGGGCTGAGGGCAGGTCTGGGGCTGGGCTGGGGCTGGAGCTGGGGCTGGGGTAGGAGCCAGGGCTGGGGCCGGGGCTGGGGCTGGGGCTGGGGCTGGAGCAGGGCTGGGACTGGGCTAGGGCTGGAGCTGGGGCAGGGACTGGGACAGGGTTGTAGCTGGGGCAGGGCTGGGGCTGGGGCAGAGCTTGGGCAGGGCTGGGGTAGGGCTGGGGATGTGGGCTGGGATGGGGCATGACTGGGGCTGGGGCGTGGGCCGGGGCTAGGGACAGGGCTAGGGTAGGAGCTGGGGCAGGGCTCGGGCTGGGGGCTGGAACCAAGGCTTGGGCAGGGCTGGAGCCGGGGCTGGTGCAGGACTGGGTCAGGGCTGGGGCTGGGCTGGGGTTGGGGCTGGGCTGGGGTCTGGGCTGGGCACGGGGCAGGGCTGGGCCCGAGTCTGGGGCAGGGCTGTGGTTGGGCTGGGCTGGGGCAGGGCTGGGGCTGGCCTGTGACTGGGGCTGGGCTGGGGCAGGGCTGGCAGCTGGGGCCGGGGCTGGGGCTGGGGCTGGTGCGGGGCTGGGGCTGGGCTGGGGCTGGGACAGGGCTGTGGCCAGGGCTGGCAGCTGGGGCCGGGGCTGGGGCTGGGGCTGGTGCGGGGACTGGGACAGGGCTGGGACTGGGACTGGGTCCAGGGCTGGGGCAGGACTGGGGCTGGGTCTGGGCTGGGTCTCGGTTTGGGTCTGGGCTGGGTCTGGGCTGGGCGTGTGGCAGGGCTGGGTTTGAGGCTGGGGCAGGGCTGGGGTAGGGCTGGGGCCGGGGCTGGGGAAGGCTGGGGCTGGCCTGTGACTGGGGCTGGGCTGGGGCAGGGCTGGGGCAGGGCTGGGGCCGGGCCTGGGGCTGGGGCTGGTGCGGGGCTGGGGCTGGGCTGGGGCTGGGGCTGGGACAGGGCTGTGGCCAGGGCTGGCGGCTGGGGCCGGGGCTGGGGCTGGGGCTGGGGCTGGTGCGGGGACTGGGACAGGGCTGGGACTGGGACTGGGTCCAGGGCTGGGGCAGGACTGGTGCTGGGTCTGGGCTGGGGCTGGGGCTGGGGCTGGGGCTGGGGTCTGGTCTAGGCATGGGGCAGGGCTGGGCCTGAGGCTGGGGCACGGCTGGGGCGGGGTCCAGGGCTGGGTCCGGGCTGAGGGCAGGTGTGGGGCTGGGCTGGGGCTGGAGCTGGGGCTGGGGTAGGAGCCAGGGCTGGGGCCGGGCTGGGGCTGGGGCTGGTACGGGGACTGGGACAGGGCTGGGACTGGGACTGGGTCCAGGGCTGGGGCTGGGCTGTGGCTGGGGCTGGGGACAGAGCTGGGGCTTGGGTTGGGGCAGAGGTGAGGGCAGGTCTGGGGCAGGACTGGGGCTGGGGCAGGGCTGGGGCTGGGGACAGGGCTGGGGCTGGGCTGGGGCTGGGGTTGGGGCTGGGCTGGGGTCTGGGCTGGGCATGGGGCAGGGCTGGGCCCGAGGCTGGGGCAGGGCTGTGGTTGGTCTGGGGCTGGGTCTGGGGCTGGGCTGGGGCTGGAGCTGGGGCTGGGGCAGGAGCCAGGGCTGGGGCACGGCTGGGGCCGTGCCCAGGGCTGGGGCTGGGGCAGGGCTGGGACTGGGCAGGGGCTGGAGCTGGGGCAGGGACTGGGACAGGGCTGTAGCTGGGGAAGGGCTGGGGTCGGGCTGGGGCTGGGCTGGGGCTGGAGCTGGGGCAGGGACTGAGACAGGGCGGTCGCTGGGGCAGGGCTGGGGCCGGGCTGGGGCTGGCTTCGAGGCAGGGCTGGGGCTGAGTCCAGGGCTGGGTCTGTGCTGAGGGCGGGTCTGGGGCAGGGCTGGGGCTGGGGCTGGGCTGGGGTGTGGGCTAGGCATGCGGCAGGGCTGGGCCTGAGGCTGGGGCAGGGCTGGGGCGGGGTCCAGGGCTGGGTCTGGGCTGAGGGCAGGTGTGGGGCTGGGCTGGGGCTGGAGCTGGGGCTGGGGTAGGAGCCAGGGCTGGGGCCGGGGCTGGGGCCGGGGCTGGGGCTGGAGCAGGGCTGGGACTGGGCTAGGGCTGGAGCTGGGGCAGGGACTGGGACAGGGTTGTAGCTGGGGCAGGGCTGGGGATGGGGCAGGGCTTGGGCAGGGCTGGAGTAGGGCTGGGGATGGGGGCTGGGATGGGGCATGACTGGGGCTGGGGCGTGGGCCGGGGCTAGGGACAGGGCTAGGGTAGGAACTGGGGCAGGGCTGGGGCTGGGGGCTGGAACCAAGGCTTGGGCAGGGCTGGAGCCGGGGCTGGTGCAGGACTGGGTCAGGGCTGGGGCTGGGCTGGGGTTGGGGCTGGGCTGGGGTCTGGGCTGGGCACGGGGCAGGGCTGGGCCCGAGTCTGGGGCAGGGCTGTGGTTGGGCTGGGCTGGGGCAGGGCTGGGGCTGGCCTGTGACTGGGGCTGGGCTGGGGCAGGGCTGGGGCAGGGCTGGGGCCAGGCCTGGGGCTGGGGCTGGTGCGGGGCTCGGGCTGGGCTTAGGCTGGGACAGGGCTGTGGCCAGGGCTGGCAGCTGGGGCCGGGGCTGCGGCTGGGGCTGGTGCGGGGACTGGGACAGTGCTGGGACTGGGTCTGGGTCTGGGTTTGGGTCTGGGCTGGGGTCTGGGCTGGGCCTGGGGCAGGGCTGGGTTCGAGGCTGGGGCAGGGCTGGGGTAGGGCTGGGGCCGGGGCTGGGGCCGGGGGCAGGGATGGTGCTGGGACTGGGCTGCGACCGGGGCTGGGGCCGTAGGAGAGGCTGGGGCTGGGGCAGGGCTGGAGCAGGGCTGGCGCTGGGGCTGGGTCCAGGACAGGGTCTGGGCTGAGGGCAGGTCTGGGGCTGGGCTGGGGCTGGAGCTGGGGCTGGGGTAGGAGCCATGGCTGGGGCCGGGGCTGGGGCTGGGGCTGGGGCTGGGGCTGGAGCAGGGCTGGGACTGGGCTAGGGCTGGAGCTGGGGCAGGGACTGGGACAGGGTTGTAGCTGGGGCAGGGCTGGGGCTGGGGCAGGGCTTGGGCAGGGCTGGGGTAGGGCTGGGGATGGGGGCTGGGATGGGGCATGACTGGGGCTGGGGCGTGGGCCGGGGCTAGGGACAGGGCTAGGGTAGGAGCTGGGGCAGGGCTGGGGCTGGGGGCTGGAACCAAGGCTTGGGCAGGGCTTGAGTCGGGGCTGGTGCAGGACTGGGTCAGGGCTGGCGCTGGGCTGGGGTTGGGGCTGGGCTGGGGTCTGGGCTGGGCACGGGGCAGGGCTGGGCCCGAGTCTGGGGCAGGGCTGTGGTTGGGCTGGGCTGGGGCAGGGCTGGAGCAGGGCTGGCGCTGGGGCTGGGTCCAGGACAGGGTCTGGGCTGAGGGCAGGTCTGGGGCTGGGCTGGGGCTGGAGCTGGGGCTGGGGTAGGAGCCAGGGCTGGGGCCGAGGCTGGGGCTGGGGCTGGGGCTGGAGCAGGGCTGGGACTGGGCTAGGGCTGGAGCTGGGGCAGGGACTGGGACAGGGTTGTAGCTGGGGCAGGGCTGGGGCTGGGGCAGGGCTTGGGCAGGGCTGGGGTAGGGCTGGGGATGGGGGCTGGGATGGGGCATGACTGGGGCTGGGGCGTGGGCCGGGGCTAGGGACAGGGCTAGGGTAGGAGCTGGGGACAGAGCTGGGGCTTGGGTTGGGGCAGAGGTGAGGGCAGGTCTGGGGCAGGACTGGGGCTGGGGCAGGGCTGGGGCTGGGGACAGGGCTGGGGCTGGGCTGGGGCTGGGGTTGGGGCTGGGCTGGGGTCTGGGCTGGGCATGGGGCAGGGCTGGGCCCGAGGCTGGGGCAGGGCTGTGGTTGGTCTGGGGCTGGGTCTGGGGCTGGGCTGGGGCTGGAGCTGGGGCTGGGGCAGGAGCCAGGGCTGGGGCACGGCTGGGGCCGTGCCCAGGGCTGGGGCTGGGGCAGGGCTGGGACTGGGCAGGGGCTGGAGCTGGGGCAGGGACTGGGACAGGGCTGTAGCTGGGGAAGGGCTGGGGTCGGGCTGGGGCTGGGCTGGGGCTGGAGCTGGGGCAGGGACTGAGACAGGGCGGTCGCTGGGGCAGGGCTGGGGCCGGGCTGGGGCTGGCTTCGAGGCAGGGCTGGGGCTGAGTCCAGGGCTGGGTCTGTGCTGAGGGCGGGTCTGGGGCAGGGCTGGGGCTGGGGCTGGGCTGGGGTGTGGGCTAGGCATGCGGCAGGGCTGGGCCTGAGGCTGGGGCAGGGCTGGGGCGGGGTCCAGGGCTGGGTCTGGGCTGAGGGCAGGTGTGGGGCTGGGCTGGGGCTGGAGCTGGGGCTGGGGTAGGAGCCAGGGCTGGGGCCGGGGCTGGGGCTGGGGCTGGGGCTGGAGCAGGGCTGGGACTGGGCTAGGGCTGGAGCTGGGGCAGGGACTGGGACAGGGTTGTAGCTGGGGCAGGGCTGGGGCTGGGGCAGGGCTTGGGCAGGGCTGGGGTAGGGCTGGGGATGGGGGCTGGGATGGGGCATGACTGGGGCTGGGGCGTGGGCCGGGGCTAGGGACAGGGCTAGGGTAGGAGCTGGGGCAGGGCTCGGGCTGGGGGCTGGAACCAAGGCTTGGGCAGGGCTGGAGCCGGGGCTGGTGCAGGACTGGGTCAGGGCTGGGGCTGGGCTGGGGTTGGGGCTGGGCTGGGGTCTGGGCTGGGCACGGGGCAGGGCTGGGCCCGAGTCTGGGGCAGGGCTGTGGTTGGGCTGGGCTGGGGCAGGGCTGGGGCTGGCCTGTGACTGGGGCTGGGCTGGTGCAGGGCTGGGGCCGGGCCTGGGGCTGGGGCTGGTGCGGGGCTGGGGCTGGGCTGGGGCTGGGACAGGGCTGTGGCCAGGGCTGGCAGCTGGGGCCGGGGCTGGGGCTGGTGCGGGGACTGGGACAGGGCTGGGACTGGGACTGGGTCCAGGGCTGGGGCAGGACTGGTGCTGGGTCTGGGCTGGGGCTGGGCTGGGGCTGGGACAGGGCTGTGGCCAGGGCTGGCAGCTGGGGCCGGGGCTGGGGCTGGTGCGGGGACTGGGACAGGGCTGGGACTGGGACTGGGTCCAGGGCTGGGGCAGGACTGGGGCTGGGTCTGGGCTGGGTCTAGGTTTGGGTCAGGGCTGGGGTCTGGGCTGGGCCTGGGGCAGGGCTGGGTTCGAGGCTGGGGCAGGGCTGGGGTAGGGCTGGGGCCGGGGCTGGGGCTGGGGAAGGCTGGGGCTGGCCTGTGACTGGGGCTGGGCTGGGGCAGGGCTGGGGCAGGGCTGGGTCCGGGCCTGGGGCTGGGGCTGGTGCGGGGCTGGGGCTGGGCTGGGGCTGGGGCTGGGACAGGGCTGTGGCCAGGGCTGGCGGCTGGGGCCGGGGTTGGGGCTGGGGCTGGTGCGGGGACTGGGACAGGGCTGGGACTGGGACTGGGTCCAGGGCTGGGGCAGGACTGGGGCTGGGTCTGGGCTGGGTCTGGGGCTGGGGCTGGGGCTGGGATCTGGGCTAGGCATGGGGCAGGGCTGGGCCTGAGGCTGGGGCAGGGCTGGGGCGGGGTCCAGGGCTGGGTCTGGGCTGAGGGCAGGTGTGGGGCTGGGCTGGGGCTGGGGCTGGGGCTGGGGCTGGAGCAGGGCTGGGGCTAGTCTAGGGCTGGGGCTGGTGTGGGTTCTGGGACAGGGCTGGGGCTGGGACTGGGCTGTGGCTGGGGTGAGGGCAGGGCTGGGGTAGGGCTGGGGATGGGGTCTGGGCTGGGGCAGTACTGGGGCTGGGGCAGGACTGGGGCTGGAGACAGGGCTGTGGCCGGGGCTGGGATGGGGACTGGGGTGAGGGCAGGGCTGGGGCTGGGCTGTGGCTGGGGCTGGGGACAGAGCTGGGGCAGGGCTGGGGATGGGCTGACGGCAGGGCTGGGGCAGGGCTGGGGCTGGGCCTGGGGCTGGGGCTGGTGCGTGGCTGGGGCTGGGCTGTGGCTGTGGCTGGGGACAGAGCTGGGGCTGGGGCTGGGCTGAGGGCAGGTCTGGGGCAGGGGCCGGGGCTAGGGCAAGGCTGGGGCCGGGGATGGGGCCGGGGGCAGGGATGGTGCTGGGACTGGGCTGCGACCGGGGCTGGGGCCGCAGGAGTGGCTGGGGCTAGGGCAGGGCTGGAGCAGGGCTGGCGCTGGGGCTGGGTCCAGGGCTGGGACTGGGCTGAGGGCAGGTCTGGGGCTGGGCTGGGGCTGGGGCTGGAGCTGGGGTTGGGGTAGGAGCCAGGGCTGGGGCTGGGGCTGGGGCTGGGGCTGTTGCGGGGACTGGGACAGGGCTGGGACTGGGACTGGGTCCAGGGCTGGGGCAGGACTGGTGCTGGGTCTGGGCTGGGGCTGGGGCTGGGGCTGGGGCTGGGGTCTGGTCTAGGCATGGGGCAGGGCTGGGCCTGAGGCTGGGGCACGGCTGGGGCGGGGTCCAGGGCTGGGTCTGGGCTGAGGGCAGGTGTGGGGCTGGGCTGGGGCTGGAGCTGGGGCTGGGGTAGGAGCCAGGGCTGGGGCCGGGCTGGGGCTGGGGCTGGTACGGGGACTGGGACAGGGCTGGGACTGGGACTGGGTCCAGGGCTGGGGCTGGGCTGTGGCTGGGGCTGGGGACAGAGCTGGGGCTTGGGTTGGGGCAGAGGTGAGGGCAGGTCTGGGGCAGGACTGGGGCTGGGGCAGGGCTGGGGCTGGGGACAGGGCTGGGGCTGGGCTGGGGCTGGGGTTGGGGCTGGGCTGGGGTCTGGGCTGGGCATGGGGCAGGGCTGGGCCCGAGGCTGGGGCAGGGCTGTGGTTGGTCTGGGGCTGGGTCTGGGGCTGGGCTGGGGCTGGAGCTGGGGCTGGGGCAGGAGCCAGGGCTGGGGCACGGCTGGGGCCGTGCCCAGGGCTGGGGCTGGGGCAGGGCTGGGACTGGGCAGGGGCTGGAGCTGGGGCAGGGACTGGGACAGGGCTGTAGCTGGGGAAGGGCTGGGGTCGGGCTGGGGCTGGGCTGGGGCTGGAGCTGGGGCAGGGACTGAGACAGGGCGGTCGCTGGGGCAGGGCTGGGGCCGGGCTGGGGCTGGCTTCGAGGCAGGGCTGGGGCTGAGTCCAGGGCTGGGTCTGTGCTGAGGGCGGGTCTGGGGCAGGGCTGGGGCTGGGGCTGGGCTGGGGTGTGGGCTAGGCATGCGGCAGGGCTGGGCCTGAGGCTGGGGCAGGGCTGGGGCGGGGTCCAGGGCTGGGTCTGGGCTGAGGGCAGGTGTGGGGCTGGGCTGGGGCTGGAGCTGGGGCTGGGGTAGGAGCCAGGGCTGGGGCCGGGGCTGGGGCTGGGGCTGGGGCTGGAGCAGGGCTGGGACTGGGCTAGGGCTGGAGCTGGGGCAGGGACTGGGACAGGGTTGTAGCTGGGGCAGGGCTGGGGCTGGGGCAGGGCTTGGGCAGGGCTGGAGTAGGGCTGGGGATGGGGGCTGGGATGGGGCATGACTGGGGCTGGGGCGTGGGCCGGGGCTAGGGACAGGGCTAGGGTAGGAACTGGGGCAGGGCTGGGGCTGGGGGCTGGAACCAAGGCTTGGGCAGGGCTGGAGCCGGGGCTGGTGCAGGACTGGGTCAGGGCTGGGGCTGGGCTGGGGTTGGGGCTGGGCTGGGGTCTGGGCTGGGCACGGGGCAGGGCTGGGCCCGAGTCTGGGGCAGGGCTGTGGTTGGGCTGGGCTGGGGCAGGGCTGGGGCTGGCCTGTGACTGGGGCTGGGCTGGGGCAGGGCTGGGGCAGGGCTGGGGCCAGGCCTGGGGCTGGGGCTGGTGCGGGGCTGGGGCTGGGCTTAGGCTGGGACAGGGCTGTGGCCAGGGCTGGCAGCTGGGGCCGGGGCTGCGGCTGGGGCTGGTGCGGGGACTGGGACAGTGCTGGGACTGGGTCTGGGTCTGGGTTTGGGTCTGGGCTGGGGTCTGGGCTGGGCCTGGGGCAGGGCTGGGTTCGAGGCTGGGGCAGGGCTGGGGTAGGGCTGGGGCCGGGGCTGGGGCCGGGGGCAGGGATGGTGCTGGGACTGGGCTGCGACCGGGGCTGGGGCCGTAGGAGAGGCTGGGGCTGGGGCAGGGCTGGAGCAGGGCTGGCGCTGGGGCTGGGTCCAGGACAGGGTCTGGGCTGAGGGCAGGTCTGGGGCTGGGCTGGGGCTGGAGCTGGGGCTGGGGTAGGAGCCATGGCTGGGGCCGGGGCTGGGGCTGGGGCTGGGGCTGGGGCTGGAGCAGGGCTGGGACTGGGCTAGGGCTGGAGCTGGGGCAGGGACTGGGACAGGGTTGTAGCTGGGGCAGGGCTGGGGCTGGGGCAGGGCTTGGGCAGGGCTGGGGTAGGGCTGGGGATGGGGGCTGGGATGGGGCATGACTGGGGCTGGGGCGTGGGCCGGGGCTAGGGACAGGGCTAGGGTAGGAGCTGGGGCAGGGCTGGGGCTGGGGGCTGGAACCAAGGCTTGGGCAGGGCTTGAGTCGGGGCTGGTGCAGGACTGGGTCAGGGCTGGCGCTGGGCTGGGGTTGGGGCTGGGCTGGGGTCTGGGCTGGGCACGGGGCAGGGCTGGGCCCGAGTCTGGGGCAGGGCTGTGGTTGGGCTGGGCTGGGGCAGGGCTGGAGCAGGGCTGGCGCTGGGGCTGGGTCCAGGACAGGGTCTGGGCTGAGGGCAGGTCTGGGGCTGGGCTGGGGCTGGAGCTGGGGCTGGGGTAGGAGCCAGGGCTGGGGCCGAGGCTGGGGCTGGGGCTGGGGCTGGAGCAGGGCTGGGACTGGGCTAGGGCTGGAGCTGGGGCAGGGACTGGGACAGGGTTGTAGCTGGGGCAGGGCTGGGGCTGGGGCAGGGCTTGGGCAGGGCTGGGGTAGGGCTGGGGATGGGGGCTGGGATGGGGCATGACTGGGGCTGGGGCGTGGGCCGGGGCTAGGGACAGGGCTAGGGTAGGAGCTGGGGACAGAGCTGGGGCTTGGGTTGGGGCAGAGGTGAGGGCAGGTCTGGGGCAGGACTGGGGCTGGGGCAGGGCTGGGGCTGGGGACAGGGCTGGGGCTGGGCTGGGGCTGGGGTTGGGGCTGGGCTGGGGTCTGGGCTGGGCATGGGGCAGGGCTGGGCCCGAGGCTGGGGCAGGGCTGTGGTTGGTCTGGGGCTGGGTCTGGGGCTGGGCTGGGGCTGGAGCTGGGGCTGGGGCAGGAGCCAGGGCTGGGGCACGGCTGGGGCCGTGCCCAGGGCTGGGGCTGGGGCAGGGCTGGGACTGGGCAGGGGCTGGAGCTGGGGCAGGGACTGGGACAGGGCTGTAGCTGGGGAAGGGCTGGGGTCGGGCTGGGGCTGGGCTGGGGCTGGAGCTGGGGCAGGGACTGAGACAGGGCGGTCGCTGGGGCAGGGCTGGGGCCGGGCTGGGGCTGGCTTCGAGGCAGGGCTGGGGCTGAGTCCAGGGCTGGGTCTGTGCTGAGGGCGGGTCTGGGGCAGGGCTGGGGCTGGGGCTGGGCTGGGGTGTGGGCTAGGCATGCGGCAGGGCTGGGCCTGAGGCTGGGGCAGGGCTGGGGCGGGGTCCAGGGCTGGGTCTGGGCTGAGGGCAGGTGTGGGGCTGGGCTGGGGCTGGAGCTGGGGCTGGGGTAGGAGCCAGGGCTGGGGCCGGGGCTGGGGCTGGGGCTGGGGCTGGAGCAGGGCTGGGACTGGGCTAGGGCTGGAGCTGGGGCAGGGACTGGGACAGGGTTGTAGCTGGGGCAGGGCTGGGGCTGGGGCAGGGCTTGGGCAGGGCTGGGGTAGGGCTGGGGATGGGGGCTGGGATGGGGCATGACTGGGGCTGGGGCGTGGGCCGGGGCTAGGGACAGGGCTAGGGTAGGAGCTGGGGCAGGGCTCGGGCTGGGGGCTGGAACCAAGGCTTGGGCAGGGCTGGAGCCGGGGCTGGTGCAGGACTGGGTCAGGGCTGGGGCTGGGCTGGGGTTGGGGCTGGGCTGGGGTCTGGGCTGGGCACGGGGCAGGGCTGGGCCCGAGTCTGGGGCAGGGCTGTGGTTGGGCTGGGCTGGGGCAGGGCTGGGGCTGGCCTGTGACTGGGGCTGGGCTGGTGCAGGGCTGGGGCCGGGCCTGGGGCTGGGGCTGGTGCGGGGCTGGGGCTGGGCTGGGGCTGGGACAGGGCTTTGGCCAGGGCTGGCAGCTGGGGCCGGGGCTGGGGCTGGTGCGGGGACTGGGACAGGGCTGGGACTGGGACTGGGTCCAGGGCTGGGGCAGGACTGGGGCTGGGTCTGGGCTGGGTCTAGGTTTGGGTCAGGGCTGGGGTCTGGGCTGGGCCTGGGGCAGGGCTGGGTTCGAGGCTGGGGCAGGGCTGGGGTAGGGCTGGGGCCGGGGCTGGGGCTGGGGAAGGCTGGGGCTGGCCTGTGACTGGGGCTGGGCTGGGGCAGGGCTGGGGCAGGGCTGGGTCCGGGCCTGGGGCTGGGGCTGGTGCGGGGCTGGGGCTGGGCTGGGGCTGGGGCTGGGACAGGGCTGTGGCCAGGGCTGGCGGCTGGGGCCGGGGTTGGGGCTGGGGCTGGTGCGGGGACTGGGACAGGGCTGGGACTGGGACTGGGTCCAGGGCTGGGGCAGGACTGGGGCTGGGTCTGGGCTGGGGCTGGGGCTGGGGCTGGGGCTGGGATCTGGGCTAGGCATGGGGCAGGGCTGGGCCTGAGGCTGGGGCAGGGCTGGGGCGGGGTCCAGGGCTGGGTCTGGGCTGAGGGCAGGTGTGGGGCTGGGCTGGGGCTGGGGCTGGGGCTGGGGCTGGAGCAGGGCTGGGGCTAGTCTAGGGCTGGGGCTGGTGTGGGTTCTGGGACAGGGCTGGGGCTGGGACTGGGCTGTGGCTGGGGTGAGGGCAGGGCTGGGGTAGGGCTGGGGATGGGGTCTGGGCTGGGGCAGTACTGGGGCTGGGGCAGGACTGGGGCTGGAGACAGGGCTGTGGCCGGGGCTGGGATGGGGACTGGGGTGAGGGCAGGGCTGGGGCTGGGCTGTGGCTGGGGCTGGGGACAGAGCTGGGGCAGGGCTGGGGATGGGCTGACGGCAGGGCTGGGGCAGGGCTGGGGCTGGGCCTGGGGCTGGGGCTGGTGCGTGGCTGGGGCTGGGCTGTGGCTGTGGCTGGGGACAGAGCTGGGGCTGGGGCTGGGCTGAGGGCAGGTCTGGGGCAGGGGCCGGGGCTAGGGCAAGGCTGGGGCCGGGGATGGGGCCGGGGGCAGGGATGGTGCTGGGACTGGGCTGCGACCGGGGCTGGGGCCGCAGGAGTGGCTGGGGCTAGGGCAGGGCTGGAGCAGGGCTGGCGCTGGGGCTGGGTCCAGGGCTGGGACTGGGCTGAGGGCAGGTCTGGGGCTGGGCTGGGGCTGGGGCTGGAGCTGGGGTTGGGGTAGGAGCCAGGGCTGGGGCCGGGGCTGGGGCTGGGGCTGGGGCTGGGGCTGGAGCAGGGCTGGGACTGGGCTAGGGCTGGAGCTGGGGCAGGGACTGGGACAGGGTTGTAGCTGGGGCAGGGCTGGGGCTGGGGCAGGGCTTGGGCAGGGCTGGAGTAGGGCTGGGGATGGGGGCTGGGATGGGGCATGACTGGGGCTGGGGCGTGGGCCGGGGCTAGGGACAGGGCTAGGGTAGGAACTGGGGCAGGGCTGGGGCTGGGGGCTGGAACCAAGGCTTGGGCAGGGCTGGAGCCGGGGCTGGTGCAGGACTGGGTCAGGGCTGGGGCTGGGCTGGGGTTGGGGCTGGGCTGGGGTCTGGGCTGGGCACGGGGCAGGGCTGGGCCCGAGTCTGGGGCAGGGCTGTGGTTGGGCTGGGCTGGGGCAGGGCTGGGGCTGGCCTGTGACTGGGGCTGGGCTGGGGCAGGGCTGGGGCAGGGCTGGGTCCGGGCCTGGGGCTGGGGCTGGTGCGGGGCTGGGGCTGGGCTGGGGCTGGGGCTGGGACAGGGCTGTGGCCAGGGCTGGCGGCTGGGGCCGGGGTTGGGGCTGGGGCTGGTGCGGGGACTGGGACAGGGCTTGGACTGGGACTGGGTCCAGGGCTGGGGCAGGACTGGGGCTGGGTCTGGGCTGGGGCTGGGGCTGGGGCTGGGGCTGGGATCTGGGCTAGGCATGGGGCAGGGCTGGGCCTGAGGCTGGGGCAGGGCTGGGGTAGGGCTGGGGCCGGGGCTGGGGCTGGGGCAAGGCTGGGGCCGGGGATGGGGCCGGGGGCAGGGATGGTGCTGGGACTGGGCTGCGACCGGGGCTGGGGCCGTAGGAGAGGCTGGGGCTGGGGCAGGGCTGGAGCAGGGCTGGCACTGGGGCTGGGTCCAGGACAGGGTCTGGGCTGAGGGCAGGTCTGGGGCTGGGCTGGGGCTGGAGCTGGGGCTGGGGTAGGAGCCAGGGCTGGGGCCGGGGCTGGGGCTGGGGCTGGGGCTGGGGCTGGAGCAGGGCTGGGACTGGGCTAGGGCTGGAGCTGGGGCAGGGACTGGGACAGGGTTGTAGCTGGGGCAGGGCTGGGGCTGGGGCAGGGCTTGGGCAGGGCTGGGGTAGGGCTGGGGATGGGGGCTGGGATGGGGCATGACTGGGGCTGGGGCGTGGGCCGGGGCTAGGGACAGGGCTAGGGTAGGAGCTGGGGCAGGGCTGGGGCTGGGGGCTGGAACCAAGGCTTGGGCAGGGCTTGAGTCGGGGCTGGTGCAGGACTGGGTCAGGGCTGGGGCTGGGCTGGGGTTGGGGCTGGGCTGGGGTCTGGGCTGGGCACGGGGCAGGGCTGGGCCCGAGTCTGGGGCAGGGCTGTGGTTGGGCTGGGCTGGGGCAGGGCTGGGGCTGGCCTGTGACTGGGGCTGGGCTGGGGCAGGGCTGGTGCAGGGCTGGGGCCGGGCCTGGGGCTGGGGCTGGTGAGGGGCTGGGGCTGGGCTGGGGCTGGGGTTGGGACAGGGCTGGGACTGGGACTGGGTCCAGGGCTGGGGCAGGTCTGGGGCTGGGGCCAGGGCTGGGGCCGGGGCTGGAGGCTGGGCTGGGGCCTGGGAAGTGATGGGGCTGGGGCATGGCTGGGGCTGGGTTGGGGACAGGGCTGGGGCTGTGCTGGGGCTGGGGATGGGGCCTGGGCTGGGGACAGGACTAGGGTCGGAGCTGGGGCAGGGCTGGGGGCAGGGATGGGGCTGGGACTGGGTTTCGACCGGGGCTGGGGCTGGAGGTGTGGCTGGGGCTGGGGCTTTGGCTGGAGCAGGGCTGGCGCTGTGGCTGGGCTGGGGCTGGGTCTGGGTCCAGGGCTGGGGCTGGCCTGTGACTGGGGCTGGGCTTGGGCAGGGCTGGGCCTGGGGCAGGGCTGTGGCCAGGGCTGGCGGCTGGGGCCGGGGCTGGGGCTGGGGCTGGTGCGGGGACTGGGACAGGGCTGGGACTGGGACTGGGTCCAGGGCTGGGGCAGGACTGGGGCTGGGTCTGGGCTGGGTCTGGGGTTGGGTCTGGGCTGGGGTCTGGGCTGGGCCTGGGGCAGGTCTGAGTTCGAGGCTGGGGCAGGGCTGGGTTCGTGGCTGGGGCAGGGCTGGGTTCGAGGCTGGGGCAGGGCTGGGGTAGGGCTGGGGCCGGGGCTGGGAGCAGGGCTGCGACTGGGGTTGGGTCCAGGGCTTGAGCTGGGTTGGGGCCGGGGCTGGGGCAGGGCTGGGGCTGGTGCGGGGACTGGGACAGGGCTGGGACTGGGACTGGGTCCAGGGCTGGGGCTGGGCTGTGGCTGGGGCTGGGGACAGAGCTGGGGCTTGGGTTGGGGCAGAGGTGAGGGCAGGTCTGGGGCAGGACTGGGGCTGGGGCAGGGTTGGTGTTGTCGGGCAAGAGGGGACATGTGTCCCAGGAACACTTGTGCAATTCAGGCCTTGGAGAATTCTCTGTTGATGATATAGTGGCGGAGTGGGAGATGTGAGAAAGTGCTGATTGCTTGGTATGCTGAAACCCAGCTGCCCCTGAGATGGGAGGCAAGCAAGATAAGGAGGAGGCGAGATCTGGGAAAGAGAGCAATTAGGCCGGATGGAAGAATTCCACAGAGTGTGAAAACAATGATGTAACCTTTTAGAGAGCAACCAATAGTATGTTGCCAAGTGGGCATAATTATATCAAACTGTATATAAGATGTGTCTGATGCTCAATAAAGTTGGAATCCGCTGATCAAATTGGTCGTTAAAGCGGCCCCCTTCCTGCAGTAAGTGGCGCCCCGAACAGGGACCCTAATGAAGACAAACGTTAGGGTTTAAGAAGTTCTTCGGGACGTTGAGAGATTCGCAGTAAGCCGGGAGGCAAGAAGACGGCCGGCCCGGGATAGCGATACCGGAGGCTGCAAGAAAAGGGAAGACAGCCTTGAAGCCGAAGACGCTGTAGAGCCGGAAACTGCTTAAACGAGGACTGTGCGCACAGGTATTAACGTTTAAATACGGATATGGATAGGCAGGCAGCGTATGATTTATTTATATGCTTTTTAGAAAAGCGACAGTGTAAGTTAAATTTTACAAAGGAGTTGGTGCCGCTGTTAAGCTATGCAGAAGAGTTAGGATATTTTAAGGACCCAAATGAGGTGTTTGAAAAATTGCAGTGGAAAAAGTCTGGACAAGATTTGTGGCTGCATAGCTTAGATGATGAAAAACGAGCAAAGGAGTGTGGAAAATGGTGGAAGATGGTTATGACAGCATTGGATCAGCATCGTGCTGAGCAAATGGCAGCTTATCAAGCCAGGGTACGATTAGATTATACGGACCCAAATGGAGCAAGTGTTACACATGCTGGGTTGCCTTTGTCAGAAGAGGTTCAGGATTATTTAAGAAAGGAGAAGGCTGCGTGTGTAAAAGGGTTAGGTGGCAGAGTCGAATTACAATCTGTAACACAGGACTCTGCTGGGGAGCCTTCCCCGTCTCTTTTAGCTGAGCAAATTGTACAGGACAAGAAAGTAAGTGAGGGAGAGGAGACAAACAGGGAGATAGATCCTGGAGGTGGTGTTAAAGATCATGCAAGAAAGCACACAGAGTATTGGCGAAAGGTTGCAGAGCACTTAAACGCCGAAGGAGATCAGGAAGGGTTTAGCCGGCTGGCTGTTTCACATCAAGCTTTTCCAGTGATGTATACACAGGTCCCTGGGGAGCAGAATGTTGTCCAGGCTGATGTAACCCAATTGCCATGGAAATTGTTATCTCAATTACGACAGACTGCGAGTCAATTTGGGGTTCAATCTGAACCAGCTAGACAGATGATTGATTTTATTTACATGAACTATAATATGTTACCTAGAGATTCTTATAATGTTATGAAGCTAATCCTAACAGCATCTCAATTTATGACATTTTTGAATGAGTGGGAACACCTAGCTAGACAATCAGCTGGAGTACAAAGACAGCAAAACGATCCATTATTTGGTGTAACAGTAGATCAGTTGTGTGGAACGGGACAGAATGAGAGACCAGAGTTACAGGCACTTTTACAGCCGCCTGTTTTGCAAGCATCAGCCCAGATAGTAAGGAGGGCTTTTGACAAGCAGAAGGATGGAAATGCAAATCCTCACTATATGGGAATTAAGCAAGGTAGACAGGAACCTCTTGGTGAATTTGTGGATAAGTTGCTTGCCACACTTAGAGCAGCAAGCATAGGAGAAGGTATCCGAGAGGCAATTTTAAGGCAGTGTTTAATGCAGAATGGGAACCAGCAGACGCAGCAGCTTATTACATCAGCAGATCCTAGATGGACGGTAGCCGAATTGTTGCAGAGGGCTCAGGACTTGCCAAGAAATCCGATGGCCATGCTGACGGAGGTGATTGATAAGGGATTACAAAAACAGGCTGAGGTGTTGTCAATGACAATGACAAAACAGCTTGAGCAAAGTCAACAGGTTATGGCAGCCTTAGTACCTTTGCGCACAAACTCGAAAGGGCAAGGCCGACCCTATAAGCAGTCATCAGACGAAATACAGTGTCATCGAAAAAGCGTAAGGCGGAGATATCGTCTAAAGTAATGCCTGGACTTTTGGCCCATAGATCCGCTTTAGGGCATTCCCCTAGTGGAGATAGTTTATTTTGATGAAGCTTGTTTGGAGAGAATACAGGAACAAGTTGTGGGACTTGGTTATAGATGGTGATAAAAACTGCTATAAAGCTGCAAAAGTCATGGCGAGAATGCATGAACTGTGTTAAAACCTACGAACTGAAACAGGGAATGGCTGCTGCAGTTAGAGCAACTTTGTCAGGACGAGATGCAGCACCAGGTGTATCTGAGTTGCAGCTGAAAGATGTGTCTGAGAACTGTCGACCCGATCGACCGGGGCCGCCCCCGATACATCTTGCGGCGACCACACCGCGTTTACCAGCCGTCACCACTGCCGTTTGCACACAGCGGGGAAACCTTCCTCTGACATCGCCAGCGACGGCTCGGATTCGGAAGACAATACCGGCAGCGAGGAATTCAAACAGCGCCGACTTTGCTTTACGGCCCCTCTTAGAAAAAAATGGAGCGCTTGGAGGCTCGCGGTTACAGCGTTCCTGCCACCGCACTCCTCCTGCGAGCCCTGCCGGCCCCCGCGGATACCGACGGCTCCGACCAAGGCGGGTACCGGCTGACGCACCACTGATACCGACAGCAACGACAGTAGCAGCGGAGCAGCTGCCACGGCAGCAGCCCCCACCCCTTTCCCCCGCAGCGGCTTTAGCCGCACTACTCTGTTCTGATTTAAAGCAACAGTACTCATTTTGTCATTTCTAATTGTAACGTCTTTCAGAGATTTGTTATTTAGAGTTTTGTTAAGTTTTTCTAATAAGCATAATGAATAAGTAAGCATTTGGTATTTATAAGTACTTAGTACATAGTAATTGCAGTAAGGTGTATGCACTTAGTTAAGAGTTCAAATTGTAAGATTTTCTTTTGGTTCGAACCTTTTTAGTTGTCTGCCTAGGCATTTCAAAGGAGCTCCATGTAATGTAGTTAAGGAATGTATAAACAGGTTTTAATTTTGGAAAGTGTTTTTTAGTTAATGTAACAATTTTATTTCTTTTTAGACACTGATTTGATGGATTAATTTTAACATAGTCTTTTAAGGTTTTAAGGATTTTTTGGTATTAGCATAAGTTAAGGTTTGTAGTAAATAGGTATTAATTTTAACAACTATTCCTTCACTAATGTGCAGAAGAACCAAGACTAAGAGGAAACAGCATTTCCCACGAAGTCGAACATCGATCACAATAACTGTTATGATAATCTGGGGTCAAAAGCATCAATCAAAAAATATTTTGTCCTGAATGCTGAATTTGAAAATAGGCAGTTTGGGCTGGTAAATACAGAAAACCTATTTTGTGGTGAGAAAAAGGATTTAAATCCCCATGGAAAATTATTGAAAGGGATTGGCATAAGTGGGAAATAAAGACTAGAGAAATTTTAGTTGGGAAATATCAGGAATAATTAAAAGGATTAGTAAAAGGAAAAGTAAGAGACATAAGATTTTGAAGGAAAAGGAATTGAAATAACAGAAGCACAATGGGAAATGGTAAACAAACTAACCAAGGAAGTAGAGACGAGACTCCAAATGGAATTTTGAAGTGGGTTAAGGAGTTAAAAAATCTGTAGGGCTCCTGAAGAATGTAACTGCTGCCGAGAAGAAAATACACCCGGCTGCTGGTTGCACCCCAGCAGGCCGAGGAGGCAGAGTTCACATATACTTGTGGAGCCTAATTTTGATCCTAACCCTATTTGTACATAAGTAGTCCAATCGAAATCAAAAACCACGTTCCCATGTGTGGAATCTTGATCAGACCGGAGAGAAAAGACTTGAACTTGAAAAAGCAATAGTAAATTTTTCTGCTACAGTTGAAATCATGGTAAATGCAAGCATAGATGCAATAAAAGTGCAGCAAATTGAAATCAATAGTCTCTCGAAAATGTCTACTCAGAATAGATTAGCTTTGGATTTTTTATATGTTAAGGAAGGGGGTGTATGTGTAGTCATAAATGTAAGTTGTTGTACTTACGTTAATCTAGATAAACGAGTGAAAACAGATTTACAGGCGATTGTAAACCACAATCAGATATTACATCAGATTTCTTTAGATGATACTTCTTGTGGATTTAAAGAAATATGGGATAAATTAACTTTCTGGTTACCAAATCTAAATTGGCTTCAACATTTGTTTGTAATATTGTTGGAATAATTGTAATATTGCTATGCATAATACTCTGCAATTGTTGTTACAAAATACTAAGACCTTTAAGTAAGATTGCTCATGTCAATGAGTTACAAGTAGAGAATTATGATCAGAATGTGATCAGAACAGATGACCTTAATTATGATCCAATTAAGAAGGTTCTGAAATATCTGGAAATGTTAACGCAAATCAATGGTGACAAAAAAAAAAAGGGGGGGAATTATGATGAATATACTGGTGATTTGTGTTAAAATTGTAAGACTTAGAGTGCACTGGGATTAAGGGTCAGGATCTTGTGAGGCCTGTTTAGAGGGTAAAGAGAAAGAAACCTCTCTTGCAGACTTGCAAGGACACTGTCTGGTTAATTGGAGACACCACGGCTGAGAAGGAGCTGTCTTAAAGATAAACATTCAGAACTGGGAATTTGTTTTCTTCAGATAAGAAGCCTGCACAACTGAGCATGTGTGAAAGTGGATGCTTTGACCCTTACCACACTGAATGTAGGGAGAAGGGATTTATATGTTATCTCACCAGTTCGCTATAATTTTACACACCTAGAGGGAAAATCAAAATTCATAACAACACAACATGCATTTTCATTTTCGATTGAAAACATCAACAAATGGTACCAACAAGAGATCAGTATTACTAGGATGAGCAAAAACGCATTATTATGGGTAATTTTATATTGGGCAAAGCAATGAAGCTCTTTTGCTCTTGCTGATTGCCTGCAAGTTTTCTGTCTGTGAAGCTAGAGCCTGGCCAGATCTACCTTTACAGATTAAAGAAATCTTGCTACCATTAAACAAATTATGACTTTTGACCATCCTAGAGAAAATAAAGATGCAACATAACAGGTAATAATGAATTGATTGAACTTTTTCAGACATGTCTGATAGGGATACCCAGACTTAATGTAAATATGTTTGTTAATTATAGTAGTAAGTTTTAAGGTTCTTAGGTATTATTGTACTCATTTTGATTATTGTTAAACTTGTTTATAATTGTATTATGCAAAGTGTTCAAAGAATAACTTCCAAGGCCTTACTTGCACAAAAGAAAAATGGGGGAATTGTCGGGCAAGAGGGGACATGGGTCCCAGGAACACCTGTGCAATTCAGGCCTTGAAGAATTCTCTGTTGATAATATAGTGGCAGAGTAGGAGATGTGAGAAAGTGCTGATTGCTTGGTATGCTGAAGTCCAGCTGCCCCTGAGATGGGAGGCAAGCAAGATAAGGAGGAGGTGAGATCTGGGAAAGAGAGCAATTAGGCCGGATAGAAGAATTCCACAGAGTTGTGAAAACAATGATGTAACCATTTAGAGAGCAACCAATAATATGTTGCCAAGTGGGCATAATTATAGCAAACTGTATATAAGATGTGTCTGATGCTCAATAAAGTTGGAATCCGCTGATCAAATTGGTCGTTAAACCGGCCCCCTTCTTGCAGTAGGGCAGGACTGGGGCTGGGGCCTAGGCTGGGGCAGGACTGGGGCTGGGGGCAGGGCTGGGGCCGGGGCTGCAACCAAGTCTTAGGCAGGGCTGGGGCTGGGCCTGGGGCCGGGGCTGGGGCAGGGCTGGGCTAGGGCTGGGCTGGGGCTGGGGCTGGGGGCTGGGGCCTGGTTTAGGGCCGGGCTGGGGGCAGGGATGGAGTTAGGGCTGGGCTGCGGCCGGGGCTGGGGCCGGGGTTGTGGCTGGTGCTGGGGCTGGGCTGGGGCCGGGCTGGGGCTGGGGCAGGGCTGGGGCAGGGCTGGGGCCGGGCCTGGGCTGGGGCAGGGCTGGGGCTGCGGCTGGGGGCTGGGGCCTGGTTTGGGGCTGGGGCTGGGGGCAGGGCTGGGGCTGGGGCAGGGCTGTGGCCGGGGCTGGAGCCGGGGGAGTGGCTGGTGCGGGGCTGGGCTGGGGCTGGGGCTGGGCTGTGACTGGGGCTGGGCTGGGGCAGGGCTGGGCTGGGGCAGGGCTGGGGCCGGGGCTGGGGCCGGGGCTGGGAGCAGAGCTGGGACTGAGGTTGGGGCCAGGGCTGGGGCTGGGTTGGGGCCGGGGCTGGGGCTGGGCTGTGGCTGTGGCTGGGGACAGAGCTGGGGCTTGGGTTGGGGCTGGGGTGAGGGCAGGGCTGGGGCAGGACTGGGGCTGGGGCCTAGGCTGGGGCAGGACTGGGGCTGGGGCAGGGCTGGGGCTGGGGGCAGGGCTGGGGGCAGGGCTGGGGCCGGGGCTGGAACCAAGTCTTAGGCAGGGCTGCGGCTGGGGCTGGGGCTGGGGCCGGGGCTGGGCTGACGGCTGGGCTGGGGCTGGGGCTGGGGGCTGGGGAGTGGTTTAGGGCTGGGCTGGGGGCAGGGATGGAGTTAGGGCTGGGCTGCGGCCGGGGCTGGGGTCGGGGTTGTGTCTGGTGCTGGGGCTGGGCTGGGACCGGGCTGGGGCTGGGGCAGGGGCTGGGGCTGGGCGGTGGCTGTGGCTGGGGCTGTGGCTGGGCTGGGGCTGAGGGTGGAGCTGGGCTGGGGCCTTGGCTGGGCCTGGGACAGGGCTGGGCCCGAGGCTGGGGCAGGGCTGGGGTAGGGCTGGGGCCGGGGATGGGAGCAGGGCTGGGACTGAGGTTGGGTCCAGGGCTGGGGCTGGGTTGGGGCCGGGGCTGGGGCTGGGCTGGTGGCAGGACTGGGGCCGGGGCTGGAACCAAGTCTTGGGCAGGGCTGGGGCTGGGGATGGGACTGGGGCTGGTATGGGGCAGGGTGGGGCTGGGGCTGGGGCTGGGGCAGGGGCTGGCCTGGGGCTGGGGCTGGGGCAGGGGCCGGGGCTGGGGCTGGGGCCGGGGCTGTGGCCGGGCTGGGGCTGGGGCTGGGGCTTGGTCCAGGGCTGTGGCTGTGGCTGTGGCTGGGGCTGGGCTGTGGCTGGAGGCTGGAGCAGGGCTGGGGTAGGGCTGGGGCCGGGGCTGGGGCCGGGGCTGGGAGCAGAGCTGGGCCTGTGGTTGGGGCCAGGGCTGGGGCCGGCCTGGGGCTGGGGCTGGGGCTGGGCTGTGGGTGGGGCTGGGGACAGAGCTGGGGCTTGGGTTGGGGCTGGGGTGAGGGCAGGGCTGGGGCAGGACGGGGGCTGGGGCCTAGGCTGGGGCAGGACTGGGGCTGGGGCAGGGCTGGGGCCGGGGGCAGGGCTGGGGCTGGGGGCAGGGCTGGGGCCGGGGCTGGAACCAAGTCTTAGGCAGGGCTGGGGCTGGTGCTGGGCTGACGGCTCGGCTGGGGCTGGTGCTGGGGGCTGGGGCCCGGTTTAGGGCTGGGCTGGGGGCAGGGATGGAGTTAGGGCTGGGCTGCGGCCGGGGCTGGGGCCGGGGTTGTGGCTGGTGCTGGGGCTGGGCTGGGGCCGGCCTGGGGCTGGGGCAGGGCTGGGGCAGGGCTGGGGCTGGGGCTGGGGCTGGGGCTGCGGGTGGGGACTGGGAAGTGATGGGGCTGGGGCAGGGCTGGGGCTGGGCTGGGGCAGGGGCAGGGCTGGGGCCGTGTGCTGGAAGGAAGGCTTGGGCAGGCCAGGGGCCGGGGCTGGGGCAGGACTGGGACAGGGCTGGGCTGGGGCCGGGACTGGGGCTGGGGCTGGGTCCGTGGCTGGGGCTGGGCTGTGGCTGGGGCTGGGGCTGTGGCTGTGCTGGGGCTGAGGGTGGGGCTGGGCTGGGCTGGAGGCTGGAGCAGGGCTGGGGTACGGCTGGGGCCGGGGCTGGGAGCAGAGCTGGGACTGAGGTTGGGGCCAGGGCTGGGGCTGGGTTGGGGCCGGGGCTGGGGCTGGGCTGTGGCTGTGGCTGGGGACAGAGCTGGGGCTTGGGTTGGGGCTGGGGTGAGGGCAGGGCTGGGGCAGGACTGGGGCTGGGGCCTAGGCTGGGGCAGGACTGGGGCTGGGGCAGGGCTGGGGCCGGGGGCAGGGCTGGGGCTGGGGGCAGGGCTGGGGCCGGGGCTGGAACCAAGTCTTAGGCAGGGCTGGGGCTGGGGCTGGGGCCGGGGCTGGGGCAGGGCTGGGCTGACGGCTGGGCTGGGGCTGGTGCTGGGGCTGGGGCCTGGTTTAGGGCTGGGCTGGGGGCAGGGATGGAGTTAGGGCTGGGCTGTGGCCGGGGCTGGGGCCGGGGCTGGGGCTGTGGCTGGGGCTGGGTCCAGGGCTGGGTCCAGGGCTGGGGCAGGGCTGTGTCTGGGGCCGGGCTGGGGCTGGCTTCAGGGCATGGCTGGGGCTGGGTCCAGGGCTGGGGTTGGGCTGAGGGTAGGGCTGGGCTACGGCCTGGGCTGGGGCAGGGCTGGGTCCAGGGCTGGGCTGGGGCCGGGCTGGGAGCAGGGCTGGGACTGAGGTTGGGGCCAGGGCTGGGGCTGGGTTGGGGCCGGGGCTGGGTCCAGGGCTGGGCTGGGGCCGGGACTGGGGCTGGGGCTGGGTCCAGGGCTGGGGCTGGGCTGTGGCTGGGGCTGGGGCTGGGGCTGGGCTGGGGCTGAGGGTGGAGCTGGGCTGGGGCCTTGGCTGGGCCTGGGACAGGGCTGGGCCCGAGGCTGGGGCAGGGCTGGGGTAGGGCTGGGGCCAGGGCTGGGGCCGGGGATGGGAGCAGGGCTGGGACTGAGGTTGGGGCCAGGGCTAGGGCTGGGTTGGGGCCGGGGCTGGGGCTGGGCTGGTGGCAGGACTGGGGCCGGGGCTGGAACCAAGTCTTGGGCAGGGCTGGGGCTGGGGATGGGACTGGGGCTGGTCTGGGGCAGGGCTGGGGCTGGGGCTGGGGCTGGGGCAGGGGCCGGCCTGGGGCTGGGGCTGGGCTGAGGGCAGGGCTGGGGCAGGGGCCGGGGCTGGGGCTGGGGACATGGCTGTGGCCGGGCTGGGGCTGGGGCTGGGGCTTGGTCCAGGGCTGTGGCTGGGCTGGGGCTGGGGCTGGGCTGTGGCTGTGGCTGGGCTGGGGCAGGGCTGGGGCTGGGGCTGTGCTGGGGCTGAGGGTGGGGCTGGGCTGGGGTCTGGGCTGAGCCTGGGACAGGGCTGGGCTCGAGGCTGGGGCAGGGCTGGGGTAGGGCTGGAGCCGGGGCTGGAGCCGGGGCTGGGAGCAGAGCTGGGACTGAGGCTGGGGCCAGGGCTGGGGCTGGGTTGGGGCCGGGGCTGGAACCAAGTCTTAGGCAGGGCTGGGGCTGGGGCTGGGGCTGGGGCTGGGGCCGGGGCTGGGGCAGGGCTGGGCTGACGGCTGGGCTGGGGCTGGTGCTGGGGGCTGGGGCCTGTTTTAGGGCTGGGCAGGGGGCAGGGATGGAGTTAGGGCTGGGCTGCGGCCGGGGCTGGGGCCAGGGTTGTGGCTTGGGCAGGGCGGGGGCAGAGCTGGGGCAGGGCTGGGGCTGGGGCTGGGGCTGGGGCAGGGCTGGGGCTGGGGCTGGGGCTGGGACTGGGGCTGGGGCTGGGGCTAGGGGCTGGGAAGTGATGGGGCTGGGGCAGGGCTGGGGCTGGGCTGGGGCTGGTGCTGGGCTGAGGGCAGGGCTGGGCTGGGGGCTGGGATGGGGCAGGACTGGATGTGGGGCAGGGTCCGGTGCTGGGGACAGGGCTGGGGCTGGGTCTGGGTCAGGGGCTGGGGCTGGGCAGGGCTGGGGCCTGAGGTGGGGCTGGTGCTGGGCTGAGGGCAGGGCTGGGTCTGGGGGCTGGGGTGGGGCAGGACTGGATGTGGGGCAGGGGCCGGGGCTGGGGACAGGGCTGGGGCTGGGTCTGGGTCCAGGGCTGGGTCCAGGGCTGGGGCAGGGCTGTGTCTGGGGCCGGGCTGGGGCTGGCTTCAGGGCATGGCTGGGGCTGGGTCCAGGGCTGGGGCTGGGCTGAGGGTAGGGCTGGGCTACGGCCTGGGCTGGGGCAGGGCTGGGTCCAGGTCTGGGCTGGGGCCGGGGATGGGAGCAGGGCTGGGACTGAGGTTGGGGCCAGGGCTGGGGCTGGGTTGGGGCCGGGGCTGGGGCTGGGCTGGTGGCAGGACTGGGGCCGGGGCTGGAACCAAGTCTTGGGCAGGGCTGGGGCTGGGGATGGGACTGGGGCTGGTCTGGGGCAGGGCTGGGGCTGGGGCTGGGGCTGGGGCAGGTGCCGGGGCTGGGGCTGGGGACAGGGCTGTGGCCAGGCTGGGGCTGGGGCTGGGGCTGGGGCTTGGTCCAGGGCTGTGGCTCGGCTGTGGCTGGGGCTGGGCTGTGGCTGTGGCTGGGCTGTGGCTGGGCTGGGGCTGGGGCTGTGCTGGGGCTGAGGGTGGGGCTGGGCTGGGCTGGAGGCTGGAGCAGGGCTGGGGTACGGCTGGGGCTGGGGCTGGGGCCGGGGCTGGGAGCAGAGCTGGGACTGAGGTTGGGGCCAGGGCTGGGGCTGGGTTGGGGCCGGGGCTGGGGCTGGGGCTGAGGCTGGTGCTGGGGGCTGGGAAGTGATGTGGCTGGGGCAGGGCTGGGGCAGGGCTGGGCTGGGGCAGTGGCCGGGGCTGGGGACAGAGCTGGGGCTGGGGCTGGGGCAGGGCTGTGTCTGGGGCCGGGCTGGGGCTGGCTTCAGGGCATGGCTGGGGCTGGGTCCAGGGCTGGGGCTGGGCTGAGGGTAGGGCTGGTCTACGGCCTGGGCTGGGGCAGGGCTGGGTCCAGGGCTGGGCTGGGGCCGGGCTGGGAGCAGGGCTGGGACTGAGGTCGGGGCCAGGGCTGGGGCTGGGTTGGGGCCGGGGCTGGGTCCAGGGCTGGGCTGGGGCCTGGACTGGGGCTGGGGGTGGGTCCAGGGCTGGGGCTGGGCTGTGGCTGGGGCTGGGGCTGTGGCTGGGCTGGGGCTGAGGGTGGAGCTGGGCTGGGAATGGGAGCAGGGCTGGGACTGAGGTTGGGACCAGGGCTGGGGCTGGGTTGGGGCCGGGGCTGGGTCCAGGGCTGGGCTGGGGCCTGGACTGGGGCTGGGGCTGGCTTCAGGGCATGGCTGTGCTGGGCCCGGGCTGGGGCTGGCTTCAGGGCATGGCTGGGGCTGGGTCCAGGGCTGGGGCTGGGCTGAGGGTAGGGCTGGGGCCGGGGATGGAACCAAGTCTTAGGCAGGGCTGGGGCTAGGCTGGGGCTGTGTCTGGGCTGGGGGCAGGGCTGGAGCTGGGCTGTGGCTGGGGCTGGGGCTGGGGCCGGGGATGGGGCTGGGGCTGTGGCTGGGTCCATGGCTGGGGCAGGGCTGGGGCCGGGGCTGGGGCTGGGGCTGGGGCTGGGGCTGGGTCCAGGGCTGGGTCCAGGGCTGGGGCAGGGCTGTGTCAGGGGCCGGGCTGGGGCTGGCTTCAGGGCATGGCTGGGGCTGGGTCCAGGGCTGGGGCTGGGTCCAGGGCTGGGGCTGGGCTGAGGGTAGGGCTGGGCTACAGCCTGGGCTGGGGCAGGGCTGGGTCCAGGGTTGGGACTGAGGTTGGGACCAGGGCTGGGGCTGGGTTGGGGCCAGGGCTGGGTCCAGGGCTGGGCTGGGGCCGGGCTGGGAGCAGGGCTGGGACTGAGGTTGGGGCCAGGGCTGGGGCTGGGTTGGGGCCGGGACTGGGTCCAGGGCTGGGCTGGGGCCGGGACTGGGGCTGGGGCTGGGTCCAGGGCTGGGGCTGGGCTGTGGCTGGGGCTGGGCTGGGGCACGGCAGGGGCCGGGGCTGGGGCCGGGGCTGGGAGCAGGGCTGGGACTGAGGTTGGGGCCAGGGCTGGGGCTGGGTCCAGGCTTGGGCTGGGCTGAGGTCAGGGCTTGGCTAGGGCTGGGGGTGGGGCAGGGCTGGGTCCAGGTCTGGGCTGGGGCCGGGGATGGGGCCGGGGCTGGGGCCGGGGCTGGGGCAGGGCTGGGGCTGGGGCAGGGCTGGGGCTGGGGACAGGGCTGGGGCTGGGACTGGGGCGGGGACTGGGACAGGGCTGGGGCTGGGCTGTGGCTGGGGCTGGGGACAGGGCTGGGGCAGGGCTGGGGCCGGGCCTGGGGCTGGGGCTGGTGCGGGCACTGGGACAGGGCTGGGGCCGGGCTGGGGCTGGGTTCGGGGCAGGGCTGGTGCTGGGCTAGGGCTGGGCTGGGCCCGGGGATGGGGCCGGGGGTGGGGCTGGGGCTGGGGCTAGGCTGGGGCTGGGGCTGGGCTATGGGCAGGGATGGGGCTGGGTCTGGGCTGCGACCGGGGCTGGGGCTGGAGGTGTGGCTGGGGTTGGGGCTTTGGCTGGGGAAGGGCTGGGGCTGGGGCTGGGTCCAGGGCTGGGGCTGGCCTGTGACTGGGGCTGGGCTGGGGCAGGGCTGGGGCTGGGGCAGGGCTGTGGCTGCGGCTGGGGGCTGGGGCCGGGTCTAGGGCTGGGGCTGGTGCGGGGACTGGGACAGGGCTGGGACTGGGACTGAGTCCAGGGCTGGGGCAGGCCTGGGGCTGGGGCATGGCTGGGGCTGGGGCCAGGGCTGGGGCCGGGGCTGGAGGATGGGCTGGGTGCTGGGAAGTGATGGGGCTGGGGCAGGGCTGGGGCCGGGTGCTGGAAGGACGGCTTAGGCAGGCCTGGGGCCGGGGCTGGGGCAGGACTGGGGCAGGGCTGGACTGGGGCAGGGGCCGGGGCTGGGGACAGGGCTGGGGCTGGGGCTGGGTCTGGGGCAGGGGCCGGGGCTGTGCAGGGCTGGGGCCCGAGGTGGGGCAGGGCTGGGGCCGGGCTGGGGCTGGGTCCAGGCCTGGCCTGTGTTGTCGGGCAAGAGGGGACATGGGTCCCAGGAACACCTGTGCAATTCAGGCCTTGAAGAATTCTCTGTTGATGATATAGTGGCGAAGTGGGAGATGTGAGAAAGTGCTGATTGCTTGGTATGCTGAAACCCAGCTGCCCCTGAGATGGGAGGCAAGCAAGATAAGGAGGAGGCGAGATCTGGGAAAGAGAGCAATTAGGCCGGATGGAAGAATTCCACAGAGTTGTGAAAACAATGATGTAACCTTTTAGAGAGCAACCAATAGTATGTTGCCAAGTGGGCATAATTATAGCAAACTGTATATAAGATGTGTCTGATGCTCAATAAAGTGGAATCCGCTGATCAAATTGGTCGTTAAAGCGGCCCCCTTCCTGCAGTAAGTGGCGCTCGAACACGGGACCCTAATGAAGACAAACGTTAGGGTTTCAGAAGTTCTTCGGGACGTTGGGAGATTCGCAGTAAGCCAGGAGGCAAGAAGACGGCCGGCCCGGGATAGCAGTACCGGAGGCTGCAAGAAAAGGGAAGACAGCCTTGAAGCCGAAGACGCTGTAGAGCCGGAAACTGCTTAAACGAGGACTGGGCGCACAGGTATTAACGTTTAAATACGGTTATGGATAGGCAGGCAGCGTATGATTTATTTATATGCTTTTTAGAAAAGCGACAGTGTAAGTTAAATTTTACAAAGGAGTTGGTGCCGCTGTTAAGCTATGCAGGAGAGTTAGGATATTTTAAGGACCCAAATGAGGTATTTGAAAGATTGCAGTGGAAAAAGTCTGGACAAGACTTGTGGCTGCATGGCTTAGGTGATGAAAAACGAGCAAAGGAGTGTGGAAAATGGTGGAAGATGGTTAGGACAGCATTGGATCAGCATCGTGCTGAGCAAATGGCAGTTTATCAAGCCAGGGTACGATTAGATTATACGGACCCAAATGGAGCAAGTGTTACACATGCTGGGTTGCCTTTGTCAGAAGAGGTTCAGGATTATTTAAGAAAGGAGAAGGCTGCGTGTGTAAAAGGGCTAGGTGGCAGAGTTGAATTACAATCTGTAACACAGGACTCTGCTGAGGAGCCTTCCCCGTATCTTTTAGCTGAGCAAATTGTACAGGAAAAGAAAGTAGGTGAGGGAGAGAAGACAAACAGGGCGATAGATCCTGGAGGTGGTGTTAAAGATCATGCAAGAAAGCACACAGAGTATTGGCGAAAGGTTGCAGAACACTTAAACGCCGAAGGAGATCAGGAAGGGCTTACTCGGCTGGCTGCTTCACATCAAGTTCTTCCAGTAATGTATACACAGGTCCCTGGGGAGCAAAATGTTTTTCAGGCTGATGTAACCCAATTGCCATGGAAATTGTTATCTCAATTACGACAGACTGCGAGTCAATGTGGGGTTCAATCTGATCCAGCTAGACAGATGATTGATTTTATTTACATGAACTATAATATGTTACCTAGAGATTCTTATAATGTTATGAAGCTGATCCTAACAGCATCTCAATTTATGACATTTTTGAATGAGTGGGAACACCTAGCTAGACAATCAGCTGGAGTACAAAGACAGCAAAACGACCCACTATTTGATGTAACAGTAGATCAGTTGTGTGGAACGGGACAGTATGAGAGACCAGAGTTACAGGCACTTTTACAGCCGCCTGTTTTGCAAGCATCAGCCCAGATAGTGAGGATGGCTTTTGACAAGCAGAAGGATGGAAATGCAAATCCTCACTATATGGGAATTAAGCAAGGTAGACAGGAACCTCTTGGCGAATTTGTGGATAAGTTGCTTGCCGCACTTAGAGCAGCAAGCGTAGGAGAAGGTATCCGAGAGGCAATTTTAAGGCAGTGTTTAATGCAGAATGGGAACCAGCAGACGCAGCAGCTTATTACATCAGCAGATCCTAGATGGACGGTAGCCGAATTGTTGCAGAGGGCTCAGGACTTGCCAAGCAATCCGATGGCCATGTTGACGGAGGTGATTGATAAGGGATTACAAAAACAGGCTGAGGTGTTGTCAATGACAATGACAAAACAGCTTGAGCATAGTCAACAGGTTATGGCAGCCTTAGTACCTTTGCGCACAGACTCGAAAGGGCAAGGCCAACCCTATAAGCAGTCATCAGGCGAAATACAGTGTCATCGAAAAGCGTAAGGCAGAGATATCATCTAAAGTAATGCCTGTACTTTTGGCCCATAGATCCGCTTTAGGGCATTTCCCTAGCGGAGATAGTTATTTTGATGAAGCTTGTTGGAGAGAATACAGGAACAAGTTGTGGGACTTGGTTATAGATGGTGATAAAACTGCTATAAAGCTGCAAAAGTCGTGGCGAGAATGCATGAACTGTGTTAAAACCTACGAACTGAAACAGGGAATGGCTGCTGCAGTTAGAGCAACTTTGTCAGGACGAGATGCAGCGCCAGGTGTATCTGAGTTGCAGCTGAAAGATGTGTCTGAGAACTATCGACCGATCGACCGGGGCCGCCCCCGATACATCTTGCGGCGACCACACCGCGTTTACCAGCCGTCACCACTGCCGTTTGCACACAGCGGGGAACCTTCCTCTGACATCGCCAGTGACGGCTCGGATTCGGAAGACAATACCGGCAGCGAGGAATTCAAACAGCGCCGACTTTGCTTTACGGCCCCTCTTAGAAAAAATGGAGCGCTTGGAGGCTCGCGATTACAGCATTCCTGCCACCGCACTCCTCCCGCGAGCCCTGCCGGCCCCCGCGGACACCGACGGCTCCGACCAAGGCGGTACCGGCTGACGCACCACCGACACCGACAGCACCGACAGTAGCAGCGGAGCAGCTGCCACGGCAGCAGCCCCCACCCCTTTCCCCCGCAGTGGCTTTAGCCGCACTACTCTCTTTTGATTTAAAGCAACAGTACTCATTTTGTCATTTCTTATTGTAACGTCTTTCAGAGATTTGTTATTTAGAGTTTTGTTAAGTTTTTCTAATAAGCATAATGAATAAGTAAGCATTTGGTATTTATAAGTACTTAGTCCATAGTAATTGCAGTAAGGTGTATGCACTTAGTTAAGAGTTCAAATTGTAAGATTTTCTTTTGGTTCGAACCTTCTTAGTTGTCTGCCTAGGCATTTCAAAGGAGCTCCATGTAATATAGTTAAGGAATGTATAAACAGGTTTTAATTTTGGAAAGTGTTTTTTAGTTAATGTAACAATTTTATTTCTTTTTAGACACTGATTTGATGGATTAATTTTAACATAGTCTTTTAAGGTTTTAAGGATTTTTTGGTATTAGCATAAGTTAAGGTTTGTAGTAAATAGGTATTAATTTTAACGACTATTCCTTCACTAATGTGCAGAAGAACCAAGACTAAGAGGAAACAGCATTTCCCACGAAGTCGAACATCGATCACAATAACTGTTATGATAATCTCGGGTCAAAAGCATCAATCAAAAAATATTTTGTCCTGAATGCTGAATTTGAAAATAGGCAGTTTGGGCTGGTAAATACAGAAAACCTATTTTGTGGTGAGAAAAAGGATTTAAATCCCCATGGAAAATTATTGAAAGGGATTGGCATAAGTGGGAAATAAAGACTAGAGAAATTTTAGTTGGGAAATATCAGGAATAATTAAAAGGATTAGTAAAAGGAAAAGTAAGAGACAAGATTTTGAAGGAAGAGGAATTGAAATAACAGGGCTGGGGCTGGGTTGGGGCCGGGGTTGGGGCTGGGCTGGGGCTGGGGCTGGGGACAGAGCTGGGGCTTGGGTTGGGGCTGGGGTGAGGGCAGGGCTGGGGCAGGACTGGGGCTGGGGCCTAGGCTGGGGCAGGACTGGGGCTGGGGCAGGGCTGGGGCTGGGGGCAGGGCTGGGGGCAGGGCTGGGGCCGGGGCTGGAACCAAGTCTTAGGCAGGGCTGGGGCTGGGGCTGGGGCTGGGGCTGGGGCCGGGGCTGGGGCAGGGCTGGGCTGACGGCTGGGCTGGGGCTGGGGCTGGGGGCTGGGGAGTGGTTTAGGGCTGGGCTGGGGGCAGGGATGGAGTTAGGGCTGGGCTGGGGCCGGGCTGGGGCTGGGGCAGGGCTGGGGCAGGGCTGGGGCTGGGGCTGGGGCTGGGGCTGGGGCTGGGCGGTGGCTGTGGCTGGGGCTGTGGCTGGGCTGGGGCTGAGGGTGGAGCTGGGCTGGGGCCTTGGCTGGGCCTGGGACAGGGCTGGGCCCGAGGCTGGGGATGGGCTGGTGGCAGGACTGGGGCCGGGGCTGGAACCAAGTCTTGGGCAGGGCTGGGGCTGGGGATGGGACTGGGGCTGGTATGGGGCAGGGTGGGGCTGGGGCAGGGGCTGGCCTGGGGCTGGGGCTGGGGCTGGGGCTGGGGGCTGGGGAGTGGTTTAGGGCTGGGCTGGGGGCAAGGATGGAGTTAGGGCTGGGCTGCGGCCGGGGCTGGGGCCGGGGTTGGGGCTGGTGCTGGGGCTGGGCTGGGGCCGGCCTGGGGCTGGGGCAGGGCTGGGGCAGGGGCTGGCCTGGGGCTGGGGCTGGGGCAGGGGCCGGGGCTGGGGCTGGGGACAGGGCTGTGGCCGGGCTGGGGCTGGGGCTGGGGCTTGGTCCAGGGCTGTGGCTGTGGCTGTGGCTGGGGCTGGGCTGTGGCTGTGGCTGGGCTGGGGCAGGGCTGGGCCTGGGGCTGTGCTGGGGCTGAGGGTGGGGCTGGGCTGGGCTGGAGGCTGGAGCAGGGCTGGGGTACGGCTGGGGCCGGGGCTGGGGCCGGGGCTGGGAGCAGAGCTGGGACTGAGGTTGGGGCCAGGGCTGGGGCTGGGTTGGGGCCGGGGCTGGGGCTGGGCTGTGGCTGGAGCTGGGGACAGAGCTGGGGCTTGGGTTGGGGCTGGGGTGAGGGCAGGGCTAGGGCAGGACTGGGGCTGGGGCCTAGGCCGGGGCAGGACTGGGGCTGGGGCAGTGCTGGGGCCGGGGGCAGGGCTGGGGCTGGGGGCAGGGCTGGGGCCGGGGCTGGAACCAAGTCTTAGGCAGGGCTGGGGCTGGGGCTGGGGCAGGGCTGGGCTGACGGCTGGGCTGGGGCTGGTGCTGGGGGCTGGGGCCTGGTTTAGGGCTGGGCTGGGGGCAGGGATGGAGTTAGGGCTGGGCTGTGGCCGGGGCTGGGGCCGGGGCTGGGGCTGTGGCTGGGGCTGGGTCCAGGGCTGGGTCCAGGGCTGGGGCAGGGCTGTGTCTGGGGCTGGGCTGGGGCTGGCTTCAGGACATGGCTGGGGCTGGGTCCAGGGCTGGGGCTGGGCTGAGGGTAGGGCTGGGCTACGGCCTGGGCTGGGGCAGGGCTGGGTCCAGGGCTGGGCTGGAGCCGGGCTGGGAGCAGGGCTGGGACTGAGGTTGGGGCCAGGGCTGGGGCTGGGTTGGGGCCGGGGCTGGGTCCAGGGCTGGGCTGGGGCCGGGACTGGGGCTGGGGCTGGGTCTGGGTCCAGGGCTGGGGCTGGGCTGTGGCTGGGGCTGTGGCTGGGCTGGGGCTGAGGGTGGAGCTGGGCTGGGGCCTTGTCTGGTCCTGGGACAGGGCTGGGCCCGAGGCTGGGGCAGGGCTGGGTTAGGGCTGGGGCCAGGGCTGGGGCCAAGGATGGGAGCAGTGCTGGGACTGAGGTTGGGGCCAGGGCTGGGGCTGGGTTGGGGCCGGGGCTAGGGCTGGGCTGGTGGCAGGACTGGGGCCGGGGCTGGAACCAAGTCTTGGGCAGGGCTGGGGCTGGGGATGGGACTGGGGCTGGTCTGGGGCAGGGCTGGGGCTGGGGCTGGGGCAGGGGCCGGCCTGGGGCTGGGGCTGGGCTGAGGGCAGGGCTGGGGCTGGGGCAGGGGCCGGGGCTGGGGCTGGGGACAGGGCTGTGGCCGGGCTGGGGCTGGGGCTGTGGCTTGGTCCAGGGCTGTGGCTGGGCTGTGGCTGGGGCTGGGCTGTGGCTGTGGCTGGGCTGGGGCAGGGCTGGGGCTGGGGCTGTGCTGGGGCTGAGGGTGGGGCTGGGCTGGGGTCTCGGCTTAGCCTGGGACAGGGCTGGGCTCGAGGCTGGGGCAGGGCTGGGGTAGGGCTGGAGCCGGGGCTGGGGCCGGGGCTGGGAGCAGAGCTGGTACTGAGGTTGGGGCCAGGGCTGGGGCTGGGTTGGGGCCGGGGCTGGAACCAAGTCTTAGGCAGGGCTGGGGCTGGGGCTGGGGCTGGGGCTGGGGCTGGGGCCGGGGCTGGGGCAGGGCTGGGCTGACGGCTGGGCTGGGGCTGGGGCTGGGGGCTGGGGCCTGTTTTAGGGCTGGGCAGGGGGCAGGGATGGAGTTAGGGCTGGGCTGCGGCCGGGGGCTGGGGCCGGGGTTGTGGCTTGGGCAGGGCTGGGGCAGAGCTGGGGCAGGGCTGGGGCTGGGGGCTGGGGCTGGGGCAGGGCTGGGGCTGGGGCTGGGGCTGGGACTGGGGCTGGGGCTGGGGCTAGGGGCTGGGAAGTGATGGGGCTGGGGCAGGGCTGGGGCTGGGCTGGGGCTGGTGCTGGGCTGAGGGCAGGGCTGGGCTGGGGGCTGGGATGGGGCAGGACTGGATGTGGGGCAGGGTCCGGTGCTGGGGACAGGGCTGGGGCTGGGTCTGGGTCAGGGGCTGGGGCTGGGCAGGGCTGGGGCCTGAGGTGGGGCTGGTGCTGGGCTGAGGGCAGGGCTGGGTCTGGGGGCTGGGGTGGGGCAGGACTGGATGTGGGGCAGGGGCCGGGGCTGGGGACAGGGCTGGGGCTGGGTCTGGGTCCAGGGCTGGGTCCAGGGCTGGGGCAGGGCTGTGTCTGGGGCCGGGCTGGGGCTGGCTTCAGGGCATGGCTGGGGCTGGGTCCAGGGCTGGGGCTGGGCTGAGGGTAGGGCTGGGCTACGGCCTGGGCTGGGGCAGGGCTGGGTCCAGGTCTGGGCTGGGGCCGGGGATGGGAGCAGGGCTGGGACTGAGGTTGGGGCCAGGGCTGGGGCTGGGTTGGGGCCGGGGCTGGGGCTGGGCTGGTGGCAGGACTGGGGCCGGGGCTGGAACCAAGTCTTGGGCAGGGCTGGGGCTGGGGATGGGACTGGGGCTGGTCTGGGGCAGGGCTGGGGCTGGGGCTGGGGCTGGGGCAGGTGCCGGGGCTGGGGCTGGGGACAGGGCTGTGGCCGGGCTGGGGCTGGGGCTGGGGCTGGGGCTTGGTCCAGGGCTGTGGCTCGGCTGTGGCTGGGGCTGGGCTGTGGCTGTGGCTGGGCTGTGGCTGGGCTGGGGCTGGGGCTGTGCTGGGGCTGAGGGTGGGGCTGGGCTGGGCTGGAGGCTGGAGCAGGGCTGGGGTACGGCTGGGGCTGGGGCTGGGGCCGGGGCTGGGAGCAGAGCTGGGACTGAGGTTGGGGCCAGGGCTGGGGCTGGGTTGGGGCCGGGGCTGGGGCTGGGGCTGAGGCTGGTGCTGGGGGCTGGGAAGTGATGTGGCTGGGGCAGGGCTGGGGCTGGGCTGGGCAGGGGCAGGGCTGGGGCCGGGTGCTGGAAGGAAGGCTTAGGCAGGCCTGGGGCCGGGGCTGGGGCAGGACAGGGGCAGGGCTGGGGCCGGGTGATGGAAGGAAGGCTTAGGCAGGCCTGGGGCTGGGGCTGGGGCAGGACTGGGGCAGGGCTGGGCTGGGGCAGTGGCCGGGGCTGGGGACAGAGCTGGGGCTGGGGCTGGGGCAGGGCTGTGTCTGGGGCCGGGCTGGGGCTGGCTTCAGGGCATGGCTGGGGCTGGGTCCAGGGCTGGGGCTGGGCTGAGGGTAGGGCTGGGCTACGGCCTGGGCTGGGGCAGGGCTGGGTCCAGGGCTGGGCTGGGGCCGGGCTGGGAGCAGGGCTGGGACTGAGGTCGGGGCCA
>NW_027143761.1:0-49305 GCF_026170545.1 Melanerpes formicivorus
AAAACCTAGCACCAAATCCAATTTGCCATCTGATCAAACTTCTGGAGGCAGTTCAAAAAAATCCTGAGAATTCTTCCCTACCTTATTCCTGTACTGAATACAGGCTGGCACCAACCTGCTGGTAAAAGGCTTGATTTCGAGAGTGACCGAAACTAATGAAAACAAGTTGTTGGGGGTAAAACCCTAAAGGGAAAGAGACCTAGCAACCAAATCCAATTTGCCATCTGATCTAACTTCTGGAGGCAGTCAAAATGAGCCTTAGAATTCTTCCCTACCTTATTCCTGTGCTGAGATACAGGCTGCTCCAACCTGCTGTAAAATGCTTGATTTCGAGAGTGAGCGAAACTAATGAAAACATTGTTGGGGTAAAACCTAAAGGGAAAGACCTAGCACCAAATCCAATTTGCCATCTGATCTAACTTCTGGAGGCAGTCAAAATGAGCCTTAGAATTCTTCCCTACCTTATTCCTGTGCTGAGATACAGGCTGCTCCAACCTGCTGTAAAATGCTTGATTTCGAGAGTGAGCGAAACTAATGAAAACATTGTTGGGGGTAAAACCTAAAGGGAAAGACCTAGCACCAAATCCAATTTGCCATCTGATCTAACTTCTGGAGGCAGTCAAAATGATCCTTAGAATTCTTCCCTACCTTATTCCTGTGCTGAGATACAGGCTGCCTCCAACCTGCTGTAAAATGCTTGATTTCGAGAGTGAGCGAAACTAATGAAAACATTGTTGGGAGTAAAACCTAAAGGGAAAGACCTAGCACCAAATCCAATTTGCCATCTGATCTAACATCTGGAGGCAGTCAAAATGATCCTTAGAATTCTTCCCTACCTTATTCCTGTGCTGAGATACAGGCTGCTCCAACCCTGCTGTAAAATGCTTGATTTCGAGAGTGAGCGAAACTAATGAAAACATTGTTGGGGGTAAAACCTAAAGGGAAAGACCTAGCACCAAATCCAATTTGCCATCTGATCTAACTTCTGGAGGCAGTCAAAATGAGCCTTAGAATTCTTCCCTACCTTATTCCTGTGCTGAGATACAGGCTGCTCCAACCTGCTGTAAAATGCTTGATTTCGAGAGTGAGCGAAACTAATGAAAACATTGTTGGGGTAAAACCTAAAGGGAAAGACCTAGCACCAAATCCAATTTGCCATCTGATCTAACTTCTGGAGGCAGTCAACATGATCCTTAGAATTCTTCCCTACCTTATTCCTGTGCTGAGATACAGGCTGCTCCAACCTGCTGTAAAATGCTTGATTTCGAGAGTGAGCGAAACTAATGAAAACATTGTTGGGGTAAAACCTAAAGGGAAAGACCTAGCACCAAATCCAATTTGCCATCTGATCTAACTTCTGGAGGCAGTCAAAATGATCCTTAGAATTCTTCCCTACCTTATTCCTGTGCTGAGATACAGGCTGCTCCAACCTGCTGTAAAATGCTTGATTTCGAGAGTGAGCGAAACTAATGAAAACATTGTTGGGGTAAAACCTAAAGGGAAAGACCTAGCACCAAATCCAATTTGCCATCTGATCTAACTTCTGGAGGCAGTCAAAATGAGCCTTAGAATTCTTCCCTACCTTATTCCTGTGCTGAGATACAGGCTGCTCCAACCTGCTGTAAAATGCTTGATTTCGAGAGTGAGCGAAACTAATGAAAACATTGTTGGGGTAAAACCTAAAGGGAAAGACCTAGCACCAAATCCAATTTGCCATCTGATCTAACTTCTGGAGGCAGTCAAAATGAGCCTTAGAATTCTTCCCTACCTTATTCCTGTGCTGAGATACAGGCTGCTCCAACCTGCTGTAAAATGCTTGATTTCGAGAGTGAGCGAAACTAATGAAAACATTGTTGGGGTAAAACCTAAAGGGAAAGACCTAGCACCAAATCCAATTTGCCATCTGATCTAACTTCTGGAGGCAGTCAAAATGAGCCTTAGAATTCTTCCCTACCTTATTCCTGTGCTGAGATACAGGCTGCTCCAACCTGCTGTAAATGCTTGATTTCGAGAGTGAGCGAAACTAATGAAAACATTGTTGGGGTAAAACCTAAAGGGAAAGACCTAGCACCAAATCCAATTTGCCATCTGATCTAACTTCTGGAGGCAGTCAAAATGATCCTTAGAATTCTTCCCTACCTTATTCCTGTGCTGAGATACAGGCTGCTCCAACCTGCTGTAAAATGCTTGATTTCGAGAGTGAGCGAAACTAATGAAAACATTGTTGGGGTAAAACCTAAAGGGAAAGACCCTAGCACCAAATCCAATTTGCCATCTGATCTAACTTCTGGAGGCAGTCAAAATGATCCTTAGAATTCTTCCCTACCTTATTCCTGTGCTGAGATACAGGCTGCTCCAACCTGCTGTAAAATGCTTGATTTCGAGAGTGAGCGAAACTAATGAAAACATTGTTGGGGTAAAACCTAAAGGGAAAGACCTAGCACCAAATCCAATTTGCCATCTGATCTAACTTCTGGAGGCAGTCAAAATGAGCCTTAGAATTCTTCCCTACCTTATTCCTGTGCTGAGATACAGGCTGCTCCAACCTGCTGTAAAATGCTTGATTTCGAGAGTGAGCGAAACTAATGAAAACATTGTTGGGGTAAAACCTAAAGGGGAAAGACCTAGCACCAAATCCAATTTGCCATCTGATCTAACTTCTGGAGGCAGTCAAAATGAGCCTTAGAATTCTTCCCTACCTTATTCCTGTGCTGAGATACAGGCTGCTCCAACCTGCTGTAAAATGCTTGATTTCGAGAGTGAGCGAAACTAATGAAAACATTGTTGGGGTAAAACCTAAAGGGGAAAGACCTAGCACCCAAATCCAATTTGCCATCTGATCTAACTTCTGGAGGCAGTCAAAATGATCCTTAGAATTCTTCCCTACCTTATTCCTGTGCTGAGATACAGGCTGCTCCAACCTGCTGTAAAATGCTTGATTTCGAGAGTGAGCGAAACTAATGAAAACATTGTTGGGGTAAAACCTAAAGGGAAAGACCTAGCACCAAATCCAATTTGCCATCTGATCTAACTTCTGGAGGCAGTCAAATGATCCTTAGAATTCTTCCCTACCTTATTCCTGTGCTGAGATACAGGCTGCTCCAACCTGCTGTAAAATGCTTGATTTCGAGAGTGAGCGAAACTAATGAAAACATTGTTGGGGTAAAACCTAAAGGGAAAGACCTAGCACCAAATCCAATTTGCCATCTGATCTAACTTCTGGAGGCAGTCAAAATGATCCTTAGAATTCTTCCCTACCTTATTCCTGTGCTGAGATACAGGCTGCTCCAACCTGCTGTAAAATGCTTGATTTCGAGAGTGAGCGAAACTAATGAAAACATTGTTGGGGTAAAACCTAAAGGGAAAGACCTAGCACCAAATCCAATTGCCATCTGATCTAACTTCTGGAGGCAGTCAAAATGATCCTTAGAATTCTTCCCTACCTTATTCCTGTGCTGAGATACAGGCTGCTCCAACCTGCTGTAAAATGCTTGATTTCGAGAGTGAGCGAAACTAATGAAAACATTGTTGGGGTAAAACCTAAAGGGAAAGACCTAGCACCAAATCCAATTTGCCATCTGATCTAACTTCTGGAGGCAGTCAAAATGATCCTTAGAATTCTTCCCTACCTTATTCCTGTGCTGAGATACAGGCTGCTCCAACCTGCTGTAAAATGCTTGATTTCGAGAGGTGAGCGAAACTAATGAAAACATTGTTGGGGTAAAACCTAAAGGGAAAGACCTAGCACCAAATCCAATTTGCCATCTGATCTAACTTCTGGAGGCAGTCAAAATGATCCTTAGAATTCTTCCCCTACCTTATTCCTGTGCTGAGATACAGGCTGCTCCAACCTGCTGTAAAATGCTTGATTTCGAGAGTGAGCGAAACTAATGAAAACATTGTTGGGGTAAAACCTAAAGGGAAAGACCTAGCACCAAATCCAATTTGCCATCTGATCTAACTTCTGGAGGCAGTCAAAATGATCCTTAGAATTCTTCCCTACCTTATTCCTGTGCTGAGATACAGGCTGCTCCAACCTGCTGTAAAATGCTTGATTTCGAGAGTGAGCGAAACTAATGAAAACATTGTTGGGGTAAAACCTAAAGGGAAAGACCTAGCACCAAATCCAATTTGCCATCTGATCTAACTTCTGGAGGCAGTCAAAATGATCCTTAGAATTCTTCCCTACCTTATTCCTGTGCTGAGATACAGGCTGCTCCAACCTGCTGTAAAATGCTTGATTTCGAGAGTGAGCGAAACTAATGAAAACATTGTTGGGGTAAAACCTAAAGGGAAAGACCTAGCACCAAATCCAATTTGCCATCTGATCTAACTTCTGGAGGCAGTCAAAATGATCCTTAGAATTCTTCCCTACCTTATTCCTGTGCTGAGATACAGGCTGCTCCAACCTGCTGTAAAATGCTTGATTTCGAGAGTGAGCGAAACTAATGAAAACATTGTTGGGGTAAAACCTAAAGGGAAAGACCTAGCACCAAATCCAATTTGCCATCTGATCTAACTTCTGGAGGCAGTCAAAATGATCCTTAGAATTCTTCCCTACCTTATTCCTGTGCTGAGATACAGGCTGCTCCAACCTGCTGTAAAATGCTTGATTTCGAGAGTGAGCGAAACTAATGAAAACATTGTTGGGGTAAAACCTAAAGGGAAAGACCTAGCACCAAATCCAATTTGCCATCTGATCTAACTTCTGGAGGCAGTCAAAATGATCCTTAGAATTCTTCCCTACCTTATTCCTGTGCTGAGATACAGGCTGCTCCAACCCTGCTGTAAAATGCTTGATTTCGAGAGTGAGCGAAACTAATGAAAACATTGTTGGGGTAAAACCTAAAGGGAAAGACCTAGCACCAAATCCAATTTGCCATCTGATCTAACTTCTGGAGGCAGTCAAAATGATCCTTAGAATTCTTCCCTACCTTATTCCTGTGCTGAGATACAGGCTGCTCCAACCTGCTGTAAAATGCTTGATTTCGAGAGTGAGCGAAACTAATGAAAACATTGTTGGGGTAAAACCTAAAGGGAAAGACCTAGCACCAAATCCAATTTGCCATCTGATCTAACTTCTGGAGGCAGTCAAAATGAGCCTTAGAATTCTTCCCTACCTTATTCCTGTGCTGAGATACAGGCTGCTCCAACCTGCTGTAAAATGCTTGATTTCGAGAGTGAGCGAAACTAATGAAAACATTGTTGGGGGTAAAACCTAAAGGGAAAGACCTAGCACCAAATCCAATTTGCCATCTGATCTAACTTCTGGAGGCAGTCAAAATGATCCTTAGAATTCTTCCCTACCTTATTCCTGTGCTGAGATACAGGCTGCTCCAACCTGCTGTAAAATGCTTGATTTCGAGAGTGAGCGAAACTAATGAAAACATTGTTGGGGTAAAACCTAAAGGGAAAGACCTAGCACCAAATCCAATTTGCCATCTGATCTAACTTCTGGAGGCAGTCAAAATGATCCTTAGAATTCTTCCCTACCTTATTCCTGTGCTGAGATACAGGCTGCTCCAACCTGCTGTAAAATGCTTGATTTCGAGAGTGAGCGAAACTAATGAAAACATTGTTGGGGTAAAACCTAAAGGGAAAGACCTAGCACCAAATCCAATTTGCCATCTGATCTAACTTCTGGAGGCAGTCAAAATGATCCTTAGAATTCTTCCCTACCTTATTCCTGTGCTGAGATACAGGCTGCTCCAACCTGCTGTAAAATGCTTGATTTCGAGAGTGAGCGAAACTAATGAAAACATTGTTGGGGTAAAACCTAAAGGGAAAGACCTAGCACCAAATCCAATTTGCCATCTGATCTAACTTCTGGAGGCAGTCAAAATGATCCTTAGAATTCTTCCCTACCTTATTCCTGTGCTGAGATACAGGCTGCTCCAACCTGCTGTAAAATGCTTGATTTCGAGAGTGAGCGAAACTAATGAAAACATTGTTGGGGTAAAACCTAAAGGGAAAGACCTAGCACCAAATCCAATTTGCCATCTGATCTAACTTCTGGAAGGCAGTCAAAATGATCCTTAGAATTCTTCCCTACCTTATTCCTGTGCTGAGATACAGGCTGCTCCAACCTGCTGTAAAATGCTTGATTTCGAGAGTGAGCGAAACTAATGAAAACATTGTTGGGGTAAAACCTAAAGGGAAAGACCTAGCACCAAATCCAATTTGCCATCTGATCTAACTTCTGGAGGCAGTCAAAATGATCCTTAGAATTCTTCCCTACCTTATTCCTGTGCTGAGATACAGGCTGCTCCAACCTGCTGTAAAATGCTTGATTTTCGAGAGTGAGCGAAACTAATGAAAACATTGTTGGGGTAAAACCTAAAGGGAAAGACCTAGCACCAAATCCAATTTGCCATCTGATCTAACTTCTGGAGGCAGTCAAAATGATCCTTAGAATTCTTCCCTACCTTATTCCTGTGCTGAGATACAGGCTGCTCCAACCTGCTGTAAAATGCTTGATTTCGAGAGTGAGCGAAACTAATGAAAACATTGTTGGGGTAAAACCTAAAGGGAAAGACCTAGCACCAAATCCAATTTGCCATCTGATCTAACTTCTGGAGGCAGTCAAAATGATCCTTAGAATTCTTCCCTACCTTATTCCTGTGCTGAGATACAGGCTGCTCCAACCTGCTGTAAAATGCTTGATTTCGAGAGTGAGCGAAACTAATGAAAACATTGTTGGGGTAAAACCTAAAGGGAAAGACCTAGCACCAAATCCAATTTGCCATCTGATCTAACTTCTGGAGGCAGTCAAAATGAGCCTTAGAATTCTTCCCTACCTTATTCCTGTGCTGAGATACAGGCTGCTCCAACCTGCTGTAAAATGCTTGATTTCGAGAGTGAGCGAAACTAATGAAAACATTGTTGGGGGTAAAAACCTAAAGGGAAAGACCTAGCACCAAATCCAATTTGCCATCTGATCTAACTTCTGGAGGCAGTCAAAATGATCCTTAGAATTCTTCCCTACCTTATTCCTGTGCTGAGATACAGGCTGCTCCAACCTGCTGTAAAATGCTTGATTTCGAGAGTGTGAGCGAAACTAATGAAAACATTGTTGGGGTAAAACCTAAAGGGAAAGACCTAGCACCAAATCCAATTTGCCATCTGATCTAACTTCTGGAGGCAGTCAAAATGAGCCCTTAGAATTCTTCCCTACCTTATTCCTGTGCTGAGATACAGGCTGCTCCAACCTGCTGTAAAATGCTTGATTTCGAGAGTGAGCGAAACTAATGAAAACATTGTTGGGGTAAAACCTAAAGGGAAAGACCTAGCACCAAATCCAATTTGCCATCTGATCTAACTTCTGGAGGCAGTCAAAATGATCCTTAGAATTCTTCCCTACCTTATTCCTGTGCTGAGATACAGGCTGCTCCAACCTGCCTGTAAAATGCTTGATTTCGAGAGTGAGCGAAACTAATGAAAACATTGTTGGGGTAAAACCTAAAGGGAAAGACCTAGCACCAAATCCAATTTGCCATCTGATCTAACTTCTGGAGGCAGTCAAAATGATCCTTAGAATTCTTCCCCTACCTTATTCCTGGTGCTGAGGATACAGGCTGCTCCAACCTGCTGTAAAATGCTTGATTTCGAGAGTGAGCGAAACTAATGAAAACATTGTTGGGGTAAAACCTAAAGGGGAAGACCTAGGCACCAAATCCAATTTGCCATCTGATCTAACTTCTGGAGGCAGTCAAAATTGATCCTTAGAATTCTTCCCTACCTTATTCCTGTGCTGAGATACAGGCTGCTCCAACCTGCTGTAAAATGCTTGATTTCGAGAGTGAGCGAAACTAATGAAAACATTGTTGGGGTAAAACCTAAAGGGAAAGACCTAGCACCAAATCCAATTTGCCATCTGATCTAACATCTGGAGGCAGTCAAAATGATCCTTAGAATTCTTCCCTACCTTATTCCTGTGCTGAGATACAGGCTGCTCCAACCTGCTGTAAAATGCTTGATTTCGAGAGTGAGCGAAACTAATGAAAACATTGTTGGGGGTAAAACCTAAAGGGAAAGACCTAGCACCAAATCCAATTTTGCCATCTGATCTAACTTCTGGAGGCAGTCAAAATGAGCCTTAGAATTCTTCCCTACCTTATTCCTGTGCTGAGATACAGGCTGCTCCAACCTGCTGTAAAATGCTTGATTTCGAGAGTGAGCGAAACTAATGAAAACATTGTTGGGGTAAAACCTAAAGGGAAAGACCTAGCACCAAATCCAATTTGCCATCTGATCTAACTTCTGGAGGCAGTCAAAATGAGCCTTAGAATTCTTCCCTACCTTATTCCTGTGCTGAGATACAGGCTGCTCCAACCTGCTGTAAAATGCTTGATTTCGAGAGTGAGCGAAACTAATGAAAAACATTGTTGGGGTAAAACCTAAAGGGAAAGACCTAGCACCAAATCCAATTTGCCATCTGATCTAACTTCTGGAGGCAGTCAAAATGATCCTTAGAATTCTTCCCTACCTTATTCCTGTGCTGAGAATACAGGCTGCTCCAACCTGCTGTAAATGCTTGATTTCGAGAGTGAGCGAAACTAATGAAAACATTGTTGGGGTAAAACCTAAAGGGAAAGACCTAGCACCAAATCCAATTTGCCATCTGATCTAACTTCTGGAGGCAGTCAAAAGCATCTGATCTAACTTCTGGAGGCAGTCAAAATGATCCTTAGAATTCTTCCCTACCTTATTCCTGTGCTGAGATACAGGCTGCTCCAACCTGCTGTAAAATGCTTGATTTCGAGAGTGAGCGAAACTAATGAAAACATTGTTGGGGTAAAACCTAAAGGGAAAGACCTAGCACCAAATCCAATTTGCCATCTGATCTAACATCTGGAGGCAGTCAAAATGATCCTTAGAATTCTTCCCTACCTTATTCCTGTGCTGAGATACAGGCTGCTCCAACCTGCTGTAAAATGCTTGATTTCGAGAGTGAGCGAAACTAATGAAAACATTGTTGGGGTAAAACCTAAAGGGAAAGACCTAGCACCAAATCCAATTTGCCATCTGATCTAACTTCTGGAGGCAGTCAAAATGAGCCTTAGAATTCTTCCCTACCTTATTCCTGTGCTGAGATACAGGCTGCTCCAACCTGCTGTAAAATGCTTGATTTCGAGAGTGAGCGAAACTAATGAAAACATTGTTGGGGTAAAACCTAAAGGGAAAGACCTAGCACCAAATCCAATTTGCCATCTGATCTAACTTCTGGAGGCAGTCAAAATGAGCCTTAGAATTCTTCCCTACCTTATTCCTGTGCTGAGATACAGGCTGCTCCAACCTGCTGTAAAATGCTTGATTTCGAGAGTGAGCGAAACTAATGAAAACATTGTTGGGGTAAAACCTAAAGGGAAAGACCTAGCACCAAATCCAATTTGCCATCTGATCTAACTTCTGGAGGCAGTCAAAATGAGCCTTAGAATTCTTCCCTACCTTATTCCTGTGCTGAGATACAGGCTGCTCCAACCTGCTGTAAAATGCTTGATTTCGAGAGTGAGCGAAACTAATGAAAACATTGTTGGGGTAAAACCTAAAGGGAAAGACCTAGCACCAAATCCAATTTGCCATCTGATCTAACTTCTGGAGGCAGTCAAAATGATCCTTAGAATTCTTCCCTACCTTATTCCTGTGCTGAGATACAGGCTGCTCCAACCTGCTGTAAAATGCTTGATTTCGAGAGTGAGCGAAACTAATGAAAACATTGTTGGGGTAAAACCTAAAGGGAAAGACCTAGCACCAAATCCAATTTGCCATCTGATCTAACTTCTGGAGGCAGTCAAAATGATCCTTAGAATTCTTCCCTACCTTATTCCTGTGCTGAGATACAGGCTGCTCCAACCTGCTGTAAAATGCTTGATTTCGAGAGTGAGCGAAACTAATGAAAACATTGTTGGGGTAAAACCTAAAGGGAAAGACCTAGCACCAAATCCAATTTGCCATCTGATCTAACTTCTGGAGGCAGTCAAAATGAGCCTTAGAATTCTTCCCTACCTTATTCCTGTGCTGAGATACAGGCTGCTCCAACCTGCTGTAAAATGCTTGATTTCGAGAGTGAGCGAAACTAATGAAAACATTGTTGGGGTAAAACCTAAAGGGAAAGACCTAGCACCAAATCCAATTTGCCATCTGATCTAACTTCTGGAGGCAGTCAAAATGAGCCTTAGAATTCTTCCCTACCTTATTCCTGTGCTGAGATACAGGCTGCTCCAACCTGCTGTAAAATGCTTGATTTCGAGAGTGAGCGAAACTAATGAAAACATTGTTGGGGTAAAACCTAAAGGGAAAGACCTAGCACCAAATCCAATTTGCCATCTGATCTAACTTCTGGAGGCAGTCAAAATGAGCCTTAGAATTCTTCCCTACCTTATTCCTGTGCTGAGATACAGGCTGCTCCAACCTGCTGTAAAATGCTTGATTTCGAGAGTGAGCGAAACTAATGAAAACATTGTTGGGGTAAAACCTAAAGGGAAAGACCTAGCACCAAATCCAATTTGCCATCTGATCTAACTTCTGGAGGCAGTCAAAATGATCCTTAGAATTCTTCCCTACCTTATTCCTGTGCTGAGATACAGGCTGCTCCAACCTGCTGTAAAATGCTTGATTTCGAGAGTGAGCGAAACTAATGAAAACATTGTTGGGGTAAAACCTAAAGGGAAAGACCTAGCACCAAATCCAATTTGCCATCTGATCTAACTTCTGGAGGCAGTCAAAATGAGCCTTAGAATTCTTCCCTACCTTATTCCTGTGCTGAGATACAGGCTGCTCCAACCTGCTGTAAAATGCTTGATTTCGAGAGTGAGCGAAACTAATGAAAACATTGTTGGGGTAAAACCTAAAGGGAAAGACCTAGCACCAAATCCAATTTGCCATCTGATCTAACTTCTGGAGACAGTCAAAATGATCCTTAGAATTCTTCCCTACCTTATTCCTGTGCTGAGATACAGGCTGCTCCAACCTGCTGTAAAATGCTTGATTTCGAGAGTGAGCGAAACTAATGAAAACATTGTTGGGGTAAAACCTAAAGGGAAAGACCTAGCACCAAATCCAATTTGCCATCTGATCTAACTTCTGGAGGCAGTCAAAATGAGCCTTAGAATTCTTCCCTACCTTATTCCTGTGCTGAGATACAGGCTGCTCCAACCTGCTGTAAAATGCTTGATTTCGAGAGTGAGCGAAACTAATGAAAACATTGTTGGGGTAAAACCTAAAGGGAAAGACCTAGCACCAAATCCAATTTGCCATCTGATCTAACTTCTGGAGGCAGTCAAAATGATCCTTAGAATTCTTCCCTACCTTATTCCTGTGCTGAGATACAGGCTGCTCCAACCTGCTGTAAAATGCTTGATTTCGAGAGTGAGCGAAACTAATGAAAACATTGTTGGGGTAAAACCTAAAGGGAAAGACCTAGCACCAAATCCAATTTGCCATCTGATCTAACTTCTGGAGGCAGTCAAAATGAGCCTTAGAATTCTTCCCTACCTTATTCCTGTGCTGAGATACAGGCTGCTCCAACCTGCTGTAAAATGCTTGATTTCGAGAGTGAGCGAAACTAATGAAAACATTGTTGGGGTAAAACCTAAAGGGAAAGACCTAGCACCAAATCCAATTTGCCATCTGATCTAACTTCTGGAGGCAGTCAAAATGATCCTTAGAATTCTTCCCTACCTTATTCCTGTGCTGAGATACAGGCTGCTCCAACCTGCTGTAAAATGCTTGATTTCGAGAGTGAGCGAAACTAATGAAAACATTGTTGGGGTAAAACCTAAAGGGAAAGACCTAGCACCAAATCCAATTTGCCATCTGATCTAACTTCTGGAGGCAGTCAAAATGAGCCTTAGAATTCTTCCCTACCTTATTCCTGTGCTGAGATACAGGCTGCTCCAACCTGCTGTAAAATGCTTGATTTCGAGAGTGAGCGAAACTAATGAAAACATTGTTGGGGTAAAACCTAAAGGGAAAGACCTAGCACCAAATACAATTTGCCATCTGATCTAACTTCTGGAGGCAGTCAAAATGAGCCTTAGAATTCTTCCCTACCTTATTCCTGTGCTGAGATACAGGCTGCTCCAACCTGCTGTAAAATGCTTGATTTCGAGAGTGAGCGAAACTAATGAAAACATTGTTGGGGTAAAACCTAAAGGGAAAGACCTAGCACCAAATCCAATTTGCCATCTGATCTAACTTCTGGAGGCAGTCAAAATGAGCCTTAGAATTCTTCCCTACCTTATTCCTGTGCTGAGATACAGGCTGCTCCAACCTGCTGTAAAATGCTTGATTTCGAGAGTGAGCGAAACTAATGAAAACATTGTTGGGGTAAAACCTAAAGGGAAAGACCTAGCACCAAATCCAATTTGCCATCTGATCTAACTTCTGGAGGCAGTCAAAATGAGCCTTAGAATTCTTCCCTACCTTATTCCTGTGCTGAGATACAGGCTGCTCCAACCTGCTGTAAAATGCTTGATTTCGAGAGTGAGCGAAACTAATGAAAACATTGTTGGGGTAAAACCTAAAGGGAAAGACCTAGCACCAAATCCAATTTGCCATCTGATCTAACTTCTGGAGGCAGTCAAAATGAGCCTTAGAATTCTTCCCTACCTTATTCCTGTGCTGAGATACAGGCTGCTCCAACCTGCTGTAAAATGCTTGATTTCGAGAGTGAGCGAAACTAATGAAAACATTGTTGGGGTAAAACCTAAAGGGAAAGACCTAGCACCAAATCCAATTTGCCATCTGATCTAACTTCTGGAGGCAGTCAAAATGAGCCTTAGAATTCTTCCCTACCTTATTCCTGTGCTGAGATACAGGCTGCTCCAACCTGCTGTAAAATGCTTGATTTCGAGAGTGAGCGAAACTAATGAAAACATTGTTGGGGTAAAACCTAAAGGGAAAGACCTAGCACCAAATCCAATTTGCCATCTGATCTAACTTCTGGAGGCAGTCAAAATGATCCTTAGAATTCTTCCCTACCTTATTCCTGTGCTGAGATACAGGCTGCTCCAACCTGCTGTAAAATGCTTGATTTCGAGAGTGAGCGAAACTAAGGAAAACATTGTTGGGGTAAAACCTAAAGGGAAAGACCTAGCACCAAATCCAATTTGCCATCTGATCTAACTTCTGGAGGCAGTCAAAATGAGCCTTAGAATTCTTCCCTACCTTATTCCTGTGCTGAGATACAGGCTGCTCCAACCTGCTGTAAAATGCTTGATTTCGAGAGTGAGCGAAACTAATGAAAACATTGTTGGGGTAAAACCTAAAGGGAAAGACCTAGCACCAAATCCAATTTGCCATCTGATCTAACTTCTGGAGGCAGTCAAAATGATCCTTAGAATTCTTCCCTACCTTATTCCTGTGCTGAGATACAGGCTGCTCCAACCTGCTGTAAAATGCTTGATTTCGAGAGTGAGCGAAACTAATGAAAACATTGTTGGGGTAAAACCTAAAGGGAAAGACCTAGCACCAAATCCAATTTGCCATCTGATCTAACTTCTGGAGGCAGTCAAAATGAGCCTTAGAATTCTTCCCTACCTTATTCCTGTGCTGAGATACAGGCTGCTCCAACCTGCTGTAAAATGCTTGATTTCGAGAGTGAGCGAAACTAATGAAAACATTGTTGGGGTAAAACCTAAAGGGAAAGACCTAGCACCAAATCCAATTTGCCATCTGATCTAACTTCTGGAGGCAGTCAAAATGATCCTTAGAATTCTTCCCTACCTTATTCCTGTGCTGAGATACAGGCTGCTCCAACCTGCTGTAAAATGCTTGATTTCGAGAGTGAGCGAAACTAATGAAAACATTGTTGGGGTAAAACCTAAAGGGAAAGACCTAGCACCAAATCCAATTTGCCATCTGATCTAACTTCTGGAGGCAGTCAAAATGAGCCTTAGAATTCTTCCCTACCTTATTCCTGTGCTGAGATACAGGCTGCTCCAACCTGCTGTAAAATGCTTGATTTCGAGAGTGAGCGAAACTAATGAAAACATTGTTGGGGTAAAACCTAAAGGGAAAGACCTAGCACCAAATCCAATTTGCCATCTGATCTAACTTCTGGAGGCAGTCAAAATGATCCTTAGAATTCTTCCCTACCTTATTCCTGTGCTGAGATACAGGCTGCTCCAACCTGCTGTAAAATGCTTGATTTCGAGAGTGAGCGAAACTAATGAAAACATTGTTGGGGTAAAACCTAAAGGGAAAGACCTAGCACCAAATCCAATTTGCCATCTGATCTAACTTCTGGAGGCAGTCAAAATGAGCCTTAGAATTCTTCCCTACCTTATTCCTGTGCTGAGATACAGGCTGCTCCAACCTGCTGTAAAATGCTTGATTTCGAGAGTGAGCGAAACTAATGAAAACATTGTTGGGGTAAAACCTAAAGGGAAAGACCTAGCACCAAATACAATTTGCCATCTGATCTAACTTCTGGAGGCAGTCAAAATGAGCCTTAGAATTCTTCCCTACCTTATTCCTGTGCTGAGATACAGGCTGCTCCAACCTGCTGTAAAATGCTTGATTTCGAGAGTGAGCGAAACTAATGAAAACATTGTTGGGGTAAAACCTAAAGGGAAAGACCTAGCACCAAATCCAATTTGCCATCTGATCTAACTTCTGGAGGCAGTCAAAATGAGCCTTAGAATTCTTCCCTACCTTATTCCTGTGCTGAGATACAGGCTGCTCCAACCTGCTGTAAAATGCTTGATTTCGAGAGTGAGCGAAACTAATGAAAACATTGTTGGGGTAAAACCTAAAGGGAAAGACCTAGCACCAAATCCAATTTGCCATCTGATCTAACTTCTGGAGGCAGTCAAAATGAGCCTTAGAATTCTTCCCTACCTTATTCCTGTGCTGAGATACAGGCTGCTCCAACCTGCTGTAAAATGCTTGATTTCGAGAGTGAGCGAAACTAATGAAAACATTGTTGGGGTAAAACCTAAAGGGAAAGACCTAGCACCAAATCCAATTTGCCATCTGATCTAACTTCTGGAGGCAGTCAAAATGAGCCTTAGAATTCTTCCCTACCTTATTCCTGTGCTGAGATACAGGCTGCTCGAAGAGTGAGCGAAACTAATGAAAACATTGTTGGGGTAAAACCTAAAGGGAAAGACCTAGCACCAAATCCAATTTGCCATCTGATCTAACATCTGGAGGCAGTCAAAATGAGCCTTAGAATTCTTCCCTACCTTATTCCTGTGCTGAGATACAGGGCTGCTCCAACCTGCTGTAAAAATGCTTGATTTCGAGAGTGAGCGAAACTAATGAAAACATTGTTGGGGTAAAACCTAAAGGGAAAGACCTAGCACCAAATCCAATTTGCCATCTGATCTAACTTCTGGAGGCAGTCAAAATGATCCTTAGAATTCTTCCCTACCTTATTCCTGTGCTGAGATACAGGCTGCTCCAACCTGCTGTAAAATGCTTGATTTCGAGAGTGAGCGAACTAAGGAAAACATTGTTGGGGTAAAACCTAAAGGGGAAAGACCTAGCACCAAATCCAATTTGCCATCTGATCTAACTTCTGGAGGCAGTCAAAATGAGCCTTAGAATTCTTCCCTACCTTATTCCTGTGCTGAGATACAGGCTGCTCCAACCTGCTGTAAAATGCTTGATTTCGAGGAGTGAGCGAAACTAATGAAAACATTGTTGGGGTAAAACCTAAAGGGAAAGACCTAGCACCAAATCCAATTTGCCATCTGATCTAACTTCTGGAGGCAGTCAAATGATCCTTAGAATTCTTCCCTACCTTATTCCTGTGCTGAGATACAGGCTGCTCCAACCTGCTGTAAAATGCTTGATTTCGAGAGTGAGCGAAACTAATGAAAACATTGTTGGGGTAAAAACCTAAAGGGAAAGACCTAGCACCAAATCCAATTTGCCATCTGATCTAACTTCTGGAGGCAGTCAAAATGAGCCTTAGAATTCTTCCCTACCTTATTCCTGTGCTGAGATACAGGCTGCTCCAACCTGCTGTAAATATGCTTGATTTCGAGAGTGAGCGAAACTAATGAAAACATTGTTGGGGTAAAACCTAAAGGGAAAGACCTAGCACCAAATCCAATTTGCCATCTGATCTAACTTCTGGAGGCAGTCAAAATGATCCTTAGAATTCTTCCCTACCTTATTCCTGTGCTGAGATACAGGCTGCTCCAACCTGCTGTAAAATGCTTGATTTCGAGAGCTGAGCGAAACTAATGAAAACATTGTTGGGGTAAAACCTAAAGGGAAAGACCTAGCACCAAATCCAATTTGCCATCTGATCTAACTTCTGGAGGCAGTCAAAATGAGCCTTAGAATTCTTCCCTACCTTATTCCTGTGCTGAGATACAGGCTGCTCCAACCGGTGTAAAATGCTTGATTTCGAGAGTGAGCGAAACTAATGAAAACATTGTTGGGGTAAAACCTAAAGGGAAAGAACCTAGCACCAAATCCAATTTGCCATCTGATCTAACTTCTGGAGACAGTCAAAATGATCCTTAGAATTCTTCCCTACCTTATTCCTGTGCTGAGATACAGGCTGCTCCAACCTGCTGTAAAATGCTTGATTTCGAGGACGTGAGCGAAACTAATGAAAACATTGTTGGGGGTAAAACCTAAAGGGAAAGACCTAGCACCAAATCCAATTTGCCATCTGATCTAACTTCTGGAGGCAGTCAAAATGAGCCTTAGAATTCTTCCCTACCTTATTCCTGTGCTGAGATACAGGCTGCTCCAACCTGCCTGTAAAATGCTTGATTTCGAGAGTGAGCGAAAACTAATGAAAACATTGTTGGGGTAAAACCTAAAGGGAAAGGACCTAGCACCAAATCCAATTTGCCATCTGATCTAACTTCTGGAGGCAGTCAAAAATGATCCTTAGAATTCTTCCCTACCTTATTCCTGTGCTGAGATACAGGCTGCTCCAACCTGCTGTAAAATGCTTGATTTTCGAGAGTGAGCGAAACTATGAAAACATTGTTGGGGTAAAACCTAAAGGGAAAGACCTAGCACCAAATCCAATTTGCCATCTGATCTAACTTCTGGAGGCAGTCAAAAATGAGCCTTAGAATTCTTCCCTACCTTATTCCTGTGCTGAGATACAGGCTGCTCCAACCTGCTGTAAAATGCTTTGATTTTCGAGAGTGAGCGAAACTAATGAAAACATTGTTGGGGTCAAAACCTAAAGGGAAAGACCTAGCACCAAATTCCAATTTGCCATCTCATCTAACTTCTGGAGGCAGTCAAAATGAGCCTTAGAATTCTTCCCTACCTTATTCCTGTGCTGAGATACAGGCTGCTCCAACCTGCTGTAAAATGCTTGATTTCGAGAGTGAGCGAAACTAATGAAAACTTTGTTGGGGTTAAAACCTAAAGGGAAAGACCTAGCACCAAATCCAATTTTGCCATCTGATCTAACTCTGGAGGCAGTCAAAATGATCCTTAGAATTCTTCCCTACCTTATTCCTGTGCTGAGATACAGGCTGCTCCAACCTGCTGTAAAATGCTTGATTTCGAGAGTGAGCGAAACTAATGAAAACATTTGTTGGGGTAAAACCTAAAGGGAAAGACCTAGCACCAAATCCAATTTGCCCTCTGATCTAACTTCTGGAGGCAGTCAAAATGAGCCTTAGAATTCTTCCCTACCTTATTCCTGTGCTGAGATACAGGCTGCTCCAACCTGCTGTAAAATGCTTGATTTCGAGAGTGAGCGAAACTAATGAAAACATTGTTGGGGTAAAACCTAAAGGGAAAGACCTAGCACCAAAATCCAATTTGCCATCTGATCTAACTTCTGGAGGCAGTCAAAATGATCCTTAGAATTCTTCCCTACCTTATTCCTGTGCTGAGATACAGGGTCTGCTCCAACCTGCTGTAAAATGCTTGATTTCGAGATGTGAGCGAAACTAATGAAAACATTGTTGGGGTAAAACCTAAAGGGAAAGACCTAGCAGACCCAATCCAATTTGCCATCTGATCTAACTTCTGGAGGCAGTCAAAATGATCCTTAGAATTCTTCCCTACCTTATTCCTGTGCTGAGATACAGGCTGCTCCAACCTGCTGTAAAATGCTTGATTTCGAGAGTGTGCGAAACTAACGAAAACATTGTTGGGTAAAACCTAAAGGGAAAGACCTAGCACCAAATCCAAATTTGCCATCTGATCTAACTTCTGGAGGGCAGTCAAAATGATCCTTAGAATTCTTCCCTACCTTATTCCTGTGCTGAGATACAGGCTGCTCCAACCTGCTGTAAAATGCTTGATTTCGAGAGGTGAGCCGAAACTAATGAAAACATTGTTGGGGGTAAAACCTAAAGGGAAAGACCTAGCACCAAATCCAATTTGCCATCTGATCTAACTTCTGGAGGCAGTCAAAATGAGCCTTAGAATTCTTCCCTACCCTTATTCCTGTCTGAGATACAGGCTGCTCCAACCTGCTGTAAAATGCTGATTTCGAGAGTGAGCGAAACTAATGAAAACATTGTTGGGGTAAAAACCTAAAGGGAAAGACCTAGCACCGAAATCAATTTGCCATCTGATCTAACTTCTGGAGGCAGTCAAAATGAAGCCTTAGAATTCTTCCCTACCTTATTCCTGTGCTGAGATACAGGCTGCTCCAACCTGCTGTAAAATGCTTGATTTCGAGAGTGAGCGAAACTAATGAAAACATTGTTGGGGTAAAACCTAAGGGAAAAGACCTAGCACCAAATCCAATTTGCCATCTGATCTAACTTCTGGAGGCAGTCAAAATGATCCTTAGAATTCTTCCCTACCTTATTCCTGTGCTGAGATACAGGCTGCTCCAACCTGCTGTAAAATGCTTGATTTCGAGAGTGAGCGAAACTAATGAAAACATTGTTGGGGTAAAACCTAAAGGGAAAGACCTAGCACCAAATCCAATTTGCCATCTGATCTAACTTCTGGAGGCAGTCAAAATGATCCTTAGAATTCTTCCCTACCTTATTCTGTGCTGAGATACAGGCTGCTCCAACCTGCTGTAAAATGCTTGATTTCGAGAGTGAGCGAAACTAATGAAAACATTGTTGGGGGTAAAACCTAAAGGGAAAGACCTAGCACCAAATCCAATTTGCCATCTGATCTAACTTCTGGAGGCAGTCAAAATGAGCCTTAGAATTCTTCCCCTACCTTATTCCTGTGCCTGAGATACAGGCTGCTCCAACCTGCTGTAAAATGCTTGATTTCGAGAGTGAGCGAAACTAATGAAAACATTGTTGGGGTAAAACCTAAAGGGAAAGACCTAGCACCAAATCCAATTTGCCATCTGATCTAACTTCTGGAGGCAGTCAAAATGATCCTTAGAATTCTTCCCTACCTTATTCCTGTGCTGAGATACAGGCTGCTCCAACCTGCTGTAAAATGCTTGATTTCGAGAGTGAGCGAAACTAATGAAAACATTGTTGGGGGTAAAACCTAAAGGGAAAGACCTAGCACCAAATCCAATTTGCCATCTGATCTAACTTCTGGAGGCAGTCAAAATGATCCTTAGAATTCTTTCCTACCTTATTCCTGTGCTGAGATACAGGCTGCTCCAACCTGCTGTAAAATGCTTGATTTCGAGAGTGAGCGAAACTAATGAAAACATTGTTGGGGTAAAACCTAAAGGGAAAGACCTAGCACCAAATCCAATTTGCCATCTGATCTAACTTCTGGAGGCAGTCAAAATGAGCCTTAGAATTCTTCCCTACCTTATTCCTGTGCTGAGATACAGGCTGCTCCAACCTGCTGTAAAATGCTTGATTTCGAGAGTGAGCGAAACTAATGAAAAACATTGTTGGGGTAAAACCTAAAGGGAAAGACCTAGCACCAAATCCAATTTGCCATCTGATCTAACTTCTGGAGGCAGTCAAAATGAGCCTTAGAATTCTTCCTACCTTATTCCTGTGCTGAGATACCAGGCTGCTCCAACCTGCTGTAAAATGCTTGATTTCGAGAGTGAGCGAAACTAATGAAAACATTGTTGGGGTAAAACCTAAAGGGAAAGACCTAGCACCAAATCCAATTTGCCATCACTGATCTAACTTCTGGAGGCAGTCAAAATGATCCTTAGAATTCTTCCCTACCTTATTCCTGTGCTGAGATACAGGCTGCTCCAACCTGCTGTAAAATGCTTGATTTCGAGAGTGGAGCGAAACTAATGAAAACATTGTTGGGGGTAAAACCTAAAGGGAAAGACCTAGCACCAAATCCAATTTGCCATCTGATCTAACTTCTGGAGGCAGTCAAAATGAGCCTTAGAATTCTTCCCTACCTTATTCCTGTGCTGAGATACAGGCTGCTCCAACCTGCTGTAAAATTGCATTGATTTCGAGAGTGAGCGAAACTAATGAAAACATTGTTGGGGTAAAACCTAAAGGGAAAGACCTAGCACCAAATCCAATTTGCCATCTGATCCTAACTTCTGGAGGCAGTCAAAATGAGCCTTAGAATTCTTCCCTACCTTATTCCTGTGCTGAGATACAGGCTGCTCAACCTGCTGTAAAAATGCTTGATTTCGAGAGTGAGCGAAACTAATGAAAACATTGTTGGGGTAAAACCTAAAGGGAAAGACCTAGCACCAAATCCAATTTGCCATCTGATCTAACTTCTGGAGGCAGTCAAAATGAGCCTTAGAATTCTTCCCTACCTTTATTCCTGTGCTGAGATACAGGCTGCTCCAACCTGCTGTAAAATGCTTGATTTTCGAGAGTTGAGCGAAACTAATGAAAACATTGTTGGGGTAAAACCTAAAGGGAAAGACCTAGCACCAAATCCAATTTGCCATCTGATCTAACTTCTGGAGGCAGTCAAAATGATCCTTAGAATTCTTCCCTACCTTATTCCTGTGCTGAGATACAGGCTGCTCCAACCTGCTGTAAAATTGCTTGATTTCGAGAGTGAGCGAAACTAATGAAAACATTGTTGGGGTATAAACCTAAAGGGAAAGACCTAGCACCAAATCCAAATTTGCCATCTGATCTAACTTCTGGAGGCAGTCAAAATGAGCCCTTAGAATTCTTCCCTACCTTATTCCTGTGCTGAGATACAGGCTGCTCCAACCCTGCTGTAAAATGCTTGATTTCGAGAGTGTGCGAAACTAATGAAAACATTGTTGGGGTAAAACCTAAAGGGAAAGACCTAGCACCAAATCCAATTTGCCATCTGATCTAACTTCTGGAGGCAGTCAAAATGAGCCTTAGAATTCTTCCCTACCTTATTCCTGTGCTGAGATACAGGCTGCTCCAACCTGCTGTAAAATGCTTGATTTCGAGAGTGAGCGAAACTAATGAAAACATTGTTGGGGTAAAACCTGAAAGGGAAAGACCTAGCACCAAATCCAATTTGCCATCTGATCTAACTTCTGGAGGCAGTCAAAATGAGCCTTAGAATTCTTCCCTACCTTATTCCTGTGCTGAGATACAGGCTGCTCCAACCTGCTGTAAAATGCTTGATTTCGAGAGTGAGCGAAACTAATGAAAACATTGTTGGGGTAAAACCTAAAGGGAAAGACCTAGCACCAAATCCAATTTGCCATCTGATTCTAACTTCTGGAGGCAGTCAAAATGAGCCTTAGAATTCTTCCCTACCTTATTCCTGTGCTGAGATACAGGCCTGCTCCAACCCTGCTGGTTAAAATGCTTGATTTCGAGAGTGAGCGAAACTAATGAAAACATTGTTGGGGTAAAACCTAAAGGGAAAGACCTAGCACCAAATCCAATTTGCCATCTGATCTAACTTCTGGAGGCAGTCAAAATGAGCCTTAGAATTCTTCCCTACCTTATTTCCTGTGCTGAGATACAGGCTGCTCCAACCTGCTGTAAAATGCTTGATTTCGAGAGTGAGCGAAACTAATGAAAACATTGTTGGGGTAAAACCTAAAGGGAAAGACCTAGCACCAAATCCAATTTGCCATCTGATCTAACTTCTGGAGGCAGTCAAAATGAGCCTTAGAATTCTTCCCTACCTTATTCCTGTGCTGAGATACAGGCTGCTCCAACCTGCTGTAAAAATGCTTGATTTCGAGAGTGAGCGAAACTAATGAAAACATTGTTGGGGTAAAACCTAAAGGGAAAGACCTAGCACCAAATCCAATTTGCCATCTGATCTAACTTCTGGAGGCAGTCAAAATGATCCTTAGAATTCTTCCCTACCTTATTCCTGTGCTGAGATACAGGCTGCTCCAACCTTGCTGTGAAATGCTTGATTTCGAGAGTGAGCGAAACTAATGAAAACATTGTTGGGGTAAAACCTAAAGGGAAAGACCTAGCACCAAATCCAATTTGCCATCTGATCTAACTTCTGGAGGCAGTCAAAATGAGCCTTAGAATTCTTCCCTACCTTATTCCTGTGCTGACGATACAGGCTGCTCCAACCTGCTGTAAAATGCTTGATTTCGAGAGTGAGCGAAACTAATGAAAACATTGTTGGGGTAAAACCTAAAGGGAAAGACCTAGCACCAAATCCAATTTGCCATCTGATCTAACTTCTGGAGGCAGTCCAAAATGAGCCTTAGAATTCTTCCCTACCTTATTCCTGTGCTGAGATACAGGCTGCTCCAACCTGCTGTAAAATGCTTGATTTCGAGAGTGAGCGAAACTAATGAAAACATTGTTGGGGTAAAACCTAAAGGGAAAGACCTAGCACCAAATCCAATTTGCCATCTGATCTAACTTCTGGAGGCAGTCAAAATGATCCTTAGAATTCTTCCCTACCTTATTCCTGTGCTGAGATACAGGCTGCTCCAACCTGCCTGTAAAATGCTTGATTTCGAGAGTGAGCGAAACTAATGAAAACATTGTTGGGGTAAAACCTAAAGGGAAAAGACCTAGCACCAAATCCAATTGGCCATCTGATCTAACTTCTGGAGGCAGTCAAAATGAGCCTTAGAATTCTTCCCTACCTTATTCCTGTGCTGAGATACAGGCTGCTCCAACCTGCTGTAAAATGCTTGATTTCGAGAGTGAGCGAAACTAATGAAAACATTGTTGGGGTAAAACCTAAAGGGAAAGACCTAGCACCAAATCCAATTTGCCATCTGATCTAACTTCTGGAGGCAGTCAAAATGAGCCTTAGAATTCTTCCCTACCTTATTCCTGTGCTGAGATACAGGCTGCTCCAACCTGCTGTAAAATGCTTGATTTCGAGAGGTGAGCGAAACTAATGAAAACATTGTTGGGGTAAAACCTAAAGGGAAAGACCTAGCACCAAATCCAATTTGCCATCTGATCTAACTTCTGGAGGCAGTCAAAATGAGCCTTAGAATTCTTCCCTACCTTATTCCTGTGCTGAGATACAGGCTGCTCCAACCTGCTGTAAAATGCTTGATTTCGAGAGTGAGCGAAACTAATGAAAACATTGTTGGGGTAAAAACCTAAAGGGAAAGACCTAGCACCAAATCCAATTTGCCATCTGATCTAACTTCTGGAGGCAGTCAAAATGATCCTTAGAATTCTTCCCTACCTTATTCCTGTGCTGAGATACAGGCTGCTCCAACCTGCTGTAAAATGCTTGATTTCGAGAGTGAGCGAAACTAATGAAAAACATTGTTGGGGTAAAACCTAAAGGGAAAGACCTAGCACCAAATCCAATTTGCCATCTGATCTAACTTCTGAGGCAGTCAAAATGATCCTTAGAATTCTTCCCTACCTTATTCCTGTGCTGAGATACAGGCTGCTCCAACCTGCTGTAAAATGCTTGATTTCGAGAGTGAGCGAAACTAATGAAAACATTGTTGGGGTAAAACCTAAAGGGAAAGACCTAGCACCAAATCCAATTTGCCATCTGATCTAACTTCTGGAGGCAGTCAAAATGATCCTTAGAATTCTTCCCTACCTTATTCCTGTGCTGAGATACAGGCTGCTCCAACCTGCTGTAAAATGCTTGATTTCGAGAGTGAGCGAAACTAATGAAAACATTGTTGGGGGTAAAACCTAAAGGGGAAAGACCTAGCACCAAATCCAATTTGCCATCTGATCTAACTTCTGGAGGCAGTCAAAATGAGCCTTAGAATTCTTCCCTACCTTATTCCTGTGCTGAGATACAGGCTGCTCCAACCTGCTGTAAAATGCTTGATTTCGAGAGTGAGCGAAAACTAATGAAAACATTGTTGGGGTAAAACCTAAAGGGAAAGACCTAGCACCAAATCCAATTGGCCATCTGATCTAACTTCTGGAGGCAGTCAAAATGAGCCTTAGAATTCTTCCCTACCTTATTCCTGTGCTGAGATACAGGCTGCTCCAACCTGCTGTAAAATGCTTGATTTCGAGAGTGAGCGAAACTAATGAAAACATTGTTGGGGTTAAAACCTAAAGGGAAAGACCTAGCACCAAATCCAATTTGCCATCTGATCTAACTTCTGGAGGCAGTCAAAATGAGCCTTAGAATTCTTCCCTACCTTATTCCTGTGCTGAGATACAGGCTGCCTCCAACCTGCTGTAAAATGCTTGATTTCGAGAGTGAGCGAAACTAATGAAAACATTGTTGGGGTAAAACCTAAAGGAAAGACCTAGCACCAAATCCAATTTGCCATCTGATCTAACTTCTGGAGGCAGTCAAAATGAGCCTTAGAATTCTTCCCTACCTTATTCCTGTGCTGAGATACAGGCTGCTCCAACCTGCTGTAAAATGCTTGATTTCGAGAGTGAGCGAAACTAATGAAAACATTGTTGGGGTAAAACCTAAAGGGAAAGACCTAGCACCAAATCCAATTTGCCATCTGATCTAACTTCTGGAGGCAGTCAAAATGATCCTTAGAATTCTTCCCTACCTTATTCCTGTGCTGAGATACAGGCTGCTCCAACCTGCTGTAAAATGCTTGATTTCGAGAGTGAGCGAAACTAATGAAAACATTGTTGGGGTAAAACCTAAAGGGAAAGACCTAGCACCAAATCCAATTTGCCATCTGATCTAACTTCTGGCAGGCAGTCAAAATGATCCTTAGAATTCTTCCCTACCTTATTCCTGTGCTGAGATACAGGCTGCTCCAACCTGCTGTAAAATGCTTGATTTCGAGAGTGAGCGAAACTAATGAAAACATTGTTGGGGTAAAACCTAAAGGGAAAGACCTAGCACCAAATCCAATTTGCCATCTGATCTAACTTCTGGAGGCAGTCAAAATGATCCTTAGAATTCTTCCCTACCTTATTCCTGTGCTGAGATACAGGCTGCTCCAACCTGCTGTAAAATGCTTGATTTCGAGAGTGAGCGAAACTAATGAAAACATTGTTGGGGTAAAACCTAAAGGGAAAGACCTAGCACCAAATCCAATTGGCCATCTGATCTAACTTCTGGAGGCAGTCAAAATGATCCTTAGAATTCTTCCCTACCTTATTCCTGTGCTGAGATACAGGCTGCTCCAACCTGCTGTAAAATGCTTGATTTTCGAGAGTGAGCGAAACTAATGAAAACATTGTTGGGGTAAAAACCTAAAGGGAAAGACCTAGCACCAAATCCAATTTGCCATCTGATCTAACTTCTGGAGGCAGTCAAAATGAGCCTTAGAATTCTTCCCTACCTTATTCCTGTGCTGAGATACAGGCTGCTCCAACCTGCTGTAAAATGCTTGATTTCGAGAGTGAGCGAAACTAATGAAAACATTGTTGGGGTAAAACCTAAAGGGAAAGACCTAGCACCAAATCCAATTTGCCATCTGATCTAACTTCTGGAGGCAGTCAAAATGAGCCTTAGAATTCTTCCCTACCTTATTCCTGTGCTGAGATACAGGCTGCTCCAACCTGCTGTAAAATGCTTGATTTCGAGAGTGAGCGAAACTAATGAAAACATTGTTGGGGGTAAAACCTAAAGGGAAAGACCTAGCACCAAATCCAATTTGCCATCTGATCTAACTTCTGGAGGCAAGTCAAAATGAGCCTTAGAATTCTTCCCTACCTTATTCCTGTGCTGAGATACAGGCTGCTCCAACCTGCTGTAAAATGCTTGATTTCGAGAGTGAGCGAAACTAATGAAAACATTGTTGGGGTAAAACCTAAAGGGAAAGACCTAGCACCAAATCCAATTTGCCATCTGATCTAACTTCTGGAGGCAGTCAAAATGAGCCTTAGAATTCTTCCCTACCTTATTCCTGTGCTGAGATACAGGCTGCTCCAACCTGCTGTAAAATTGCTTGATTTCGAGAGTGAGCGAAACTAATGAAAACATTGTTGGGGTAAAACCTAAAGGGAAAGACCTAGCACCAAATCCAATTTGCCATCTGATCTAACTTCTGGAGGCAGTCAAAATGAGCCTTAGAATTCTTCCCTACCTTATTCCTGTGCTGAGATACAGGCTGCTCCAACCTGCTGTAAAATGCTTGATTTCGAGAGTGAGCGAAGCTAATGAAAACATTGTTGGGGTAAAACCCTAAAGGGAAAGACCTAGCACCAAATCCAATTTGCCATCTGATCTAACTTCTGGAGGCAGTCCAAAAATGAGCCTTAGAATTCTTCCCTACCTTATTCCTGTGCTGAGATACAGGGCTGCTCCAACCTGCTGTAAAATGCTTGATTTCGAGAGTGAGCGAAACTAATGAAAACATTGTTGGGGGTAAAACCTAAAGGGAAAGACCTAGCACCAAATCCAATTTGCCATCTGATCTAACTTCTGGAGGCAGTCAAATTGAGCCTTAGAATTCTTCCCTACCTTATTCCTGTGCTGAGATACAGGCTGCTCCAACCTGCTGTAAAATGCTTGATTTCGAGAGTGAGCGAAACTAATGAAAACATTGTTGGGGTAAAACCTAAAGGGGAAAGACCTAGCACCAAATCCAATTTGCCATCTGATCTAACTTCTGGAGGCAGTCAAAATGAGCCTTAGAATTCTTCCCTACCTTATTCCTGTGCTGAGATACAGGCTGCTCCAACCTGCTGTAAAATGCTTGATTTCGAGAGTGAGCGAAACTAATGAAAACATTGTTGGGGGTAAAACCTAAAGGGAAAGACCTAGCACCAAATCCAATTTGCCATCTGATCTAACTTCTGGAGGCAGTCAAAATGATCCTTAGAATTCTTCCCTACCTTATTCCTGTGCTGAGATACAGGCTGCTCCAACCTGCTGTAAAATGCTTGATTTCGAGAGTGAGCGAAACTAATGAAAACATTGTTGGGGTAAAACCTAAAGGGAAAGACCTAGCACCAAATCCAATTTGCCATCTGATCTAACTTCTGGAGGCAGTCAAAAATGAGCCTTAGAATTCTTCCCTACCTTATTCCTGTGCTGAGATACAGGCTGCTCCAACCTGCTGTAAAATGCTTGATTTCGAGAGTGAGCGAAACTAATGAAAACATTGTTGGGGTTAAACCTAAAGGGAAAGACCTAGCACCAAATCCAATTTGCCATCTGATCTAACTTCTGGAGGCAGTCAAAATGATCCTTAGAATTCTTCCCCTACCTTATTCCTGTGCTGAGATACAGGCTGCTCCAACCTGCTGTAAAATGCTTGATTTCGAGAGTGAGCGAAACTAATGAAAACATTGTTGGGGTTAAAACCTAAAGGGAAAGACCTAGCACCAAATCCAATTTGCCATCTGATCTAACTTCTGGAGGCAGTCAAAATGAGCCTTAGAATTCTTCCCTACCTTATTCCTGTGCTGAGATACAGGCTGCTCCAACCTGCTGTAAAATGCTTGATTTCGAGAGTGAGCGAAAACTAATGAAAACATTGTTGGGGTAAAACCTAAAGGGAAAGACCTAGCACCAAATCCAATTTGCCATCTGATCTAACTTCTGGAGGCAGTCAAAATGATCCTTAGAATTCTTCCCTACCTTATTCCTGTGCTGAGATACAGGCTGCTCCAACCTGCTGGTAAAATGCTTGATTTCGAGAGTGAGCGAAACTAATGAAAACATTGTTGGGGTAAAACCTAAAGGGAAAGAACCTAGCACCAAATCCAATTTGCCATCTGATCTAACTTCTGGAGGCAGTCAAAGATGATCCTTAGAAATTCTTCCCTACCTTATTCCTGTGCTGAGATACAGGCTTGCTCCAACCTGCTGTAAAATGCTTGATTTCGAGAGTGAGCGAAACTAATGAAAACATTGTTGGGGTAAAAACCTAAAGGGAAAGACCTAGCACCAAATCCAATTTGCCATCTGATCTAACTTCTGGAGGCAGTCAAAATGAGCCTTAGAATTCTTCCCTACCTTATTCCTGTGCTGAGATACAGGCTGCTCCAACCTGCTGTAAAATGCTTGATTTCGAGAGTGAGCGAAACTAATGAAAACATTGTTGGGGTAAAACCTAAAAGGAAAGACCTAGCACCAAATCCAATTTGCCATCTGATCTAACTTCTGGAGGCAGTCAAAATGAGCCTTAGAATTCTTCCCTACCTTATTCCTGTGCTGAGATACAGGCTGCTCCAACCTGCTGTAAAATGCTTGATTTCGAGAGTGAGCGAAACTAATGAAAACATTGTTGGGGTAAAACCTAAAGGGAAAGACCTAGCACCAAATCCAATTTGCCATCTGATCTAACTTCTGGAGGCAGTCAAAATGATCCTTAGAATTCTTCCCTACCTTATTCCTGTGCTGAGATACAGGCTGCTCCAACCTGCTGTAAAATGCTTGATTTCGAGAGTGAGCGAAACTAATGAAAACATTGTTGGGGTAAAACCTAAAGGGAAAGACCTAGCACCAAATCCAATTTGCCATCTGATCTAACTTCTGGAGGCAGTCAAAATGATCCTTAGAATTCTTCCCTACCTTATTCCTGTGCTGAGATACAGGCTGCTCCAACCTGCTGTAAAATGCTTGATTTCGAGAGTGAGCGAAACTAATGAAAACATTGTTGGGGTAAAACCTAAAGGGAAAGACCTAGCACCAAATCCAATTTGCCATCTGATCTAACTTCTGGAGGCAGTCAAAATGAGCCTTAGAATTCTTCCCTACCTTATTCCTGTGCTGAGATACAGGCTGCTCCAACCTGCTGTAAAATGCTTGATTTCGAGAGTGAGCGAAACTAATGAAAACATTGTTGGGGGTAAAACCTAAAGGGAAAGGACCTAGCACCAAATCCAATTTGCCATCTGATCTAACTTCTGGAGGCAGTCAAAATGAGCCTTAGAATTCTTCCCTACCTTATTCCTGTGCTGAGATACAGGCTGCTCCAACCTGCTGTAAAATGCTTGATTTCGAGAGTGAGCGAAACTAATGAAAACATTGTTGGGGGTAAAACCTAAAGGGAAAGACCTAGCACCAAATCCAATTTGCCATCTGATCTAACTTCTGGAGGCAGTCAAAATGATCCTTAGAATTCTTCCCTACCTTATTCCTGTGCTGAGATACAGGCTGCTCCAACCTGCTGTAAAATGCTTGATTTCGAGAGTGAGCGAAACTAATGAAAACATTGTTGGGGTAAAACCTAAAGGGAAAGACCTAGCACCAAATCCAATTTGCCATCTGATCTAACTTCTGGAGGCAGTCAAAATGATCCTTAGAATTCTTCCCTACCTTATTCCTGTGCTGAGATACAGGCTGCTCCAACCTGCTGTAAAATGCTTGATTTCGAGAGTGAGCGAAACTAATGAAAACATTGTTGGGGTAAAACCTAAAGGGCAAAGACCTAGCACCAAATCCAATTTGCCATCTGATCTAACTTCTGGAGGCAGTCAAAATGAGCCTTAGAATTCTTCCCTACCCTTATTCCAGTGCTGAGATACAGGCTGCTCCAACCTGCTGTAAAATGCTTGATTTCGAGAGTGAGCGAAACTAATGAAAACATTGTTGGGGTAAAACCTAAAGGGAAAGACCTAGCACAAATCCAATTTGCCATCTGATCTAACTTCTGGAGGCAGTCAAAATGATCCTTAGAATTCTTCCCTACCTTATTCCTGTGCTGAGATACAGGCTGCTCCAACCTGCTGTAAAATGCTTGATTTCGAGAGTGAGCGAAACTAATGAAAACATTGTTGGGGTAAAACCCTAAAGTGGAAAGAACCTAGCACCAAATCCAATTTGCCATCTGATCTAACTTCTGGAGGCAGTCAAAATGATCCTTAGAATTCTTCCCTACCTTATTCCTGTGCTGAGATACAGGCTGCTCCAACCTGCTGTAAAATGCTTGATTTCGAGAGTGAGCGAAACTAATGAAAACATTGTTGGGGTAAAACCTAAAGGGAAAGACCTAGCACCAAATCCAATTTGCCATCTGATCTAACTTCTGGAGGCAGTCAAAAATGATCCTTAGAATTCTTCCCTACCTTATTCCTGTGGCTGAGATACAGGCTGCTCCAACCTGCTGTAAAATGCTTGATTTCGAGAGTGAGCGAAACTAATGAAAACATTGTTGGGGTAAAACCTAAAGGGAAAGAGCCTAGCACCAAATCCAATTTGCCATCTGATCTAACTCTGGAGGCAGTCAAAAATGATCCATAGAATTCTTCCCTACCCTTATTCCTGTGCTGAGATACAGGCTTGCTCCAACCTGCTGTAAAATGCTTGATTTCGAGAGTGAGCGAAACTAATGAAAACATTGTTGGGGTAAAACCTAAGGGAAAGACCTAGCACCAAATCCAATTTGCCATCTGATCTAACTTCTGGAGGCAGTCAAAATGAGCCTTAGAATTCTTCCCTACCTTATTCCTGTGCTGAGATACAGGCTGCTCCAACCTGCTGTAAAATGCTTGATTTCGAGAGTGAGCGAAATCTAATGAAAACATTGTTGGGGTAAAACCTAAAGGGAAAGACCTAGCACCAAATCCAATTTGCCATCTGATCTAACTTCTGGAGGCAGTCAAAATGATCCTTAGAATTCTTCCCTACCTTATTCCTGTGCTGAGATACAGCTGCTCCAACCTGCTGTAAAATGCTTGATTTTCGAGAGTGAGCGAAACTAATGAAAACATTGTTTGGGGTAAAACCTAAAGGGAAAGACCTAGCACCAAATCCAATTTGCCATCTGATCTAACTTCTGGAGGCAGTCAAAATGATCCTTAGAATTCTTCCCTACCTTATTCCTGTGCTGAGATACAGGCTGCTCCAACCTGCTGTAAAATGCTTGATTTCGAGAGTGAGCGAAACTAATGAAAACATTGTTGGGGTAAAACCTAAAGGGAAAGACCTAGCACCAAATCAATTTTGCCATCTGATCTAACTTCTGGAGGGCAGTCAAAATGATCCTTAGAATTCTTCCCTACCTTATTCCTGTGCTGAGATACAGGCTGCTCCAACCTGCTGTAAAATGCTTGATTTCGAGAGTGAGCGAAACTAATGAAAACATTGTTGGGGTAAAACCTAAAGGGAAAGACCTAGCACCAAATCCAATTGCCAATCTGATCTAACTTCTGGAGGCAGTCAAAATGAGCCTTAGAATTCTTCCCTACCTTATTCCTGTGCTGAGATACAGGCTGCTCCAACCTGCTGTAAAATGCTTGATTTCGAGAGTGAGCGAAACTAATGAAAACATTGTTGGGGTAAAACCTAAAGGGAAAGACCTAGCACCAAATCCAATTTGCCATCTGATCTAACTTCTGGAGGCAGTCAAAATGAGCCTTAGAATTCTTCCCTACCTTATTCCTGTGCTGAGATACAGGCTGCTCCAACCTGCTGTAAAATGCTTGATTTCGAGAGTGAGCGAAACTAATGAAAACATTGTTGGGGTAAAACCTAAAGGGAAAGACCTAGCACCAAATCCAATTTGCCATCTGATCTAACTTCTGGAGGCAAGTCAAAATGATCCTTAGAATTCTTCCCTACCTTATTCCTGTGCTGAGATACAGGCTGCTCCAACCTGCTGTAAAATGCTTGATTTCGAGAGTGAGCGAACTAATGAAAAACATTGTTGGGGTAAAACCTAAAGGGAAAGACCTAGCACCAAATCCAATTTGCCATCTGATCTAACTTCTGGAGGCAGTCAAAATGAGCCTTAGAATTCTTCCCTACCTTATTCCTGTGCTGAGATACAGGCTGCTCCAACCTGCTGTAAAATGCTTGATTTCGAGAGTGAGCGAAACTAATGAAAACATTGTTGGGGTAAAACCTAAAGGGAAAGACTCTAGCACCAAATCCCAATTTGCCATCTGATCTAACTTCTGGAGGCAGTCAAAATGATCCTTAGAATTCTTCCCTACCTTATTCCTGTGCTGAGATACAGGCTGCTCCAACCTGCTGTAAAATGCTTGATTTCGAGAGTGAGCGAAACTAATGAAAACATTGTTGGGGTAAAACCTAAAGGGAAAGGACCTAGCACCCAAATCCCAATTTTGCCATCTGATCTAACTTCTGGAGGCAGTCAAAATGAGCCTTAGAATTCTTCCCCTACCTTATTCCTGTGCTGAGATACAGGCTGCTCCAACCTGCTGTAAAATGCTTGATTTCGAGAGTGAGCGAAACTAATGAAAACATTGTTGGGGTAAAACCTAAAGGGAAAGACCTAGCACCAAATCCAATTTGCCAATCTGATCTAACTTCTGGAGGCAGTCAAAATGAGCCTTAGAATTCTTCCCTACCTTATTCCTGTGCTGAGATACAGGCTGCTCCAACCTGCTGTAAAATGCTTGATTTCGAGAGTGAGCGAAACTAATGAAAACATTGTTGGGGTAACACCTAAAGGGAAAGACCTAGCACCAAATCCATTTTGCCATCTGATCTAACTTCTGGAGGCAGTCAAAATGATCCTTAGAATTCTTCCCTACCTTATTCCTGTGCTGAGATACAGGCTGCTCCAACCTGCTGTAAAATGCTTGATTTCGAGAGTGAGCGAAACTAATGAAAACATTGTTGGGGTAAAACCCTAAAGGGAAAGACCTAGCACCAAATCCAATTTGCCATCTGATCTAACTTCTGGAGGCAGTCAAAATGATCCTTAGAATTCTTCCCTACCTTATCCTGTGCTGAGATACAGGCTGCTCCAACCTGCTGTAAAATGCTTGATTTCGAGAGTGAGCGAAACTAATGAAAACATTGTTGGGGTAAAACCTAAAGGGAAAGACCTAGCACCAAATCCAATTTGCCATCTGATCTAACTTCTGGAGGCAGTCAAAAATGAGCCTTAGAATTCTTCCCTACCTTATTCCTGTGCTGAGATACAGGCTGCTCCAACCTGCTGTAAAATGCTTGATTTCGAGAGTGAGCGAAACTAATGAAAACATTGTTGGGGTAAAACCTAAAGGGAAAGACCTAGCACCAAATCCAATTTGCCATCTGATCTAACTTCTGGAGGCAGTCAAAATGATCCCTTAGAATTCTTCCCTACCTTATTCCTGTGCTGAGATACAGGCTGCTCCAACCTGCTGTAAAATGCTTGATTTCGAGAGTGAGCGAAACTAATGAAAACATTGTTGGGGTAAAACCTAAAGGGAAAGACCCTAGCACCAAATCCAATTTGCCATCTGATCTAACTTCTGGAGGCAGTCAAAATGATCCTTAGAATTCTTCCCTACCTTATTCCTGTGCTGAGATACAGGCTGCTCCAACCTGCTGTAAAATGCTTGATTTCGAGAGTGAGCGAAACTAATGAAAACATTGTTGGGGTAAAACCTAAAGGGAAAGACCTAGCACCAAATCCAATTTGCCATCTGATCTAACTTCTGGAGGCAGTCAAAATGAGCCTTAGAATTCTTCCCTACCTTATTCCTGTGCTGAGATACAGGCTGCTCCAACCTGCTGTAAAATGCTTGATTTCGAGAGTGAGCGAAACTAATGAAAACATTGTTGGGGTAAAACCTAAAGGGAAAGACCTAGCACCAAATCCAATTTGCCATCTGATCTAACTTCTGGAGGCAGTCAAAATGAGCCTTAGAATTCTTCCCTACCTTATTCCTGTGCTGAGATACAGGCTGCTCCAACCTGCTGTAAAATGCTTGATTTCGAGAGTGAGCGAAACTAATGAAAACATTGTTGGGGTAAAACCTAAAGGGAAAGACCTAGCACCAAATCCAATTTGCCATCTGATCTAACTTCTGGAGGCAGTCAAAATGATCCTTAGAATTCTTCCCTACCTTATTCCTGTGCTGAGATACAGGCTGCTCCAACCTGCTGTAAAATGCTTGATTTCGAGAGTGAGCGAAACTAATGAAAACATTGTTGGGGTAAAACCTAAAGGGAAAGACCTAGCACCAAATCCAAATTTGCCATCTGATCTAACTTCTGGAGGCAGGTCAAAATGATCCTTAGAATTCTTCCCTACCTTATTCCTGTGCTGAGATACAGGCTGCTCCAACCTGCTGTAAAATGCTTGATTTCGAGAGTGAGCGAAACTAATGAAAACATTGTTGGGGTAAAACCTAAAGGGAAAGACCTAGCACCAAATCCAATTTGCCATCTGATCTAACTTCTGGAGGCAGTCAAAATGATCCTTAGAATTCTTCCCTACCTTATTCCTGTGCTGAGATACAGGCTGCTCCCAACCTTGCTGTAAAATGCTTGATTTCGAGAGTGAGCGAAACTAATGAAAACATTGTTGGGGGTAAAACCTAAAGGGAAAGACCTAGCACCAAATCCAATTTGCCATCTGATCTAACTTCTGGAGGCAGTCAAAATGATCCTTAGAATTCTTCCCTACCTTATTCCTGTGCTGAGATACAGGCTGCTCCAACCTGCTGTAAAATGCTTGATTTCGAGAGTGAGCGAAACTAATGAAAACATTGTTGGGGTAAAACCTAAAGGGAAAGACCTAGCACCAAATCCAATTTGCCATCTGATCTAACTTCTGGAGGCAGTCAAAATGAGCCTTAGAATTCTTCCCTACCTTATTCCTGTGCTGAGATACAGGCTGCTCCAACCTGCTGTAAAATGCCTTGATTTCGAGAGTGAGCGAAACTAATGAAAACATTGTTGGGGTAAAACCTAAAGGGAAAGACCTAGCACCAAATCCAATTTGCCATCTGATCTAACGTTCTGGAGCAGTCAAAATGATCCTTAGAATTCTTCCCTACCTTATTCCTGTGCTGAGATACAGGCTGCTCCAACCTGCTGTAAAATGCTTGATTTCGAGAGTGAGCGAAACTAATGAAAAACATTGTTGGGGTAAAACCTAAAGGGAAAGACCTAGCACCAAATCCAATTTGCCATCTGATCTAACTTCTGGAGGCAGTCAAAATGAGCCTTAGAATTCTTCCCTACCTTATTCCTGTGCTGAGATACAGGCTGCTCCAACCTGCTGTAAAATGCTTGATTTCGAGAGTGAGCGAAACTAATGAAAACATTGTTGGGGTAAAACCTAAAGGGAAAGACCTAGCACCAAATCCAATTTGCCATCTGATCTAACTTCTGGAGGCAGTCAAAATGATCCTTAGAATTCTTCCCTACCTTATTCCTGTGCTGAGATACAGGCTGCTCCAACCTGCTGTAAAAATGCTTGATTTCGAGAGTGAGGCGAAACTAATGAAAACATTGTTGGGGGTAAAAACCTAAAGGGAAAGACCCTAGCACCAAATCCAATTTGCCATCTGATCTAACTTCCTGGAGGCAGTCAAAATGATCCTTAGAATTCCTTCCCTACCTTATTCCTGTGCTGAGATACAGGCTGCTCCAACCTGCTGTAAAATGCTTGATTTCGAGAGTGAGCGAAACTAATGAAAACATTGTTGGGGTAAAACCTAAAGGGAAAGACCTAGCACCAAATCCAATTTGCCATCTGATCTAACTTCTGGAGGCAGTCAAAAATGATCCTTAGAATTCTTCCCTACCTTTATTCCTGTGCTGAGATACAGGCTGCTCCAACCTGCTGGTAAAATGCTTGATTTCGAGAGTGAGCGAAACTAATGAAAACATTGTTGGGGGTAAAACCTAAAGGGAAAGACCTAGCACCAAATACAATTTGCCATCTGATCTAACTTCTGGAGGCAGTCAAAATGAGCCTTAGAATTCTTCCCCTACCTTATTCCTGTGCTGAGATACAGGCTGCTCCAACCTGCTGTAAAATGCTTGATTTCGAGAGTGAGCGAAACTAATGAAAACATTGTTGGGGTAAAACCTAAAGGGAAAGACCTAGCACCAAATCCAATTTGCCATCTGATCTAACTTCTGGAGGCAGTCAAAATGAGCCTTAGAATTCTTCCCCTACCTTATTCCTGTGCTGAGATACAGGCTGCTCCAACCTGCTGTAAAATGCTTGATTTCGAGAGGTGAGCGAAACTAATGAAAACATTGTTGGGGGTAAAACCTAAAGGGAAAGACCTAGCACCAAATCCAATTTGCCATCTGATCTAACTTCTGGAGGCAGTCAAAAATGATCCTTAGAATTCTTCCCTACCTTATTCCTGTGCTGAGATACAGGCTGCTCCAACCTGCTGTAAAATGCTTTGATTTCGAGAGTGAGCTGAAACTAATGAAAACATTGTTGGGGTAAAACCTAAAGGGAAAGACCTAGCACCAAATCCAATTTGCCATCTGATCTAACTTCTGGAGGCAGTCAAAATGAGCCTTAGAATTCTTCCCTACCTTATTCCTGTGCTGAGATATAGGCTGCTCAACCTGCTGTAAAAATGCTTGATTTCGAGAGTGAGCGAAACTAATGAAAACATTGTTGGGTAAAACCTAAGGGTAAAACCTAAAGGGAAAGACCTAGCACCAAATCCAATTTGCCATCTGATCTAACTTCTGGAGGCAGTCAAAATGAGCCTTAGAATTCTTCCCTACCTTATTCCTGTGCTGAGATACAGGCTGCTCCAACCTGCTGTAAAATGCTTGATTTCGAGAGTGAGCGAAACTAATGAAAACATTGTTGGGGTAAAACCTAAAGGGAAAGACCTAGCACCAAATCCAATTTGCCATCTGATCTAACTTCTGGAGGCAGTCAAAATGAGCCTTAGAATTCTTCCCTACCTTATTCCTGTGCTGAGATACAGGCTGCTCCAACCTGCTGTAAAATGCTTGATTTCGAGAGTGAGCGAAACTAATGAAAACATTGTTGGGGTAAAACCTAAAGGGAAAGACCTAGCACCAAATCCAATTTGCCATCTGATCTAACTTCTGGAGGCAGTCAAAATGAGCCTTAGAATTCTTCCCTACCTTATTCCTGTGCTGAGATACAGGCTGCTCCAACCTGCTGTAAAATGCTTGATTTCGAGAGTGAGCGAAACTAATGAAAACATTGTTGGGGTAAAACCTAAAGGGAAAGACCTAGCACCAAATCCAATTTGCCATCTGATCTAACTTCTGGAGGCAGTCAAAATGAGCCTTAGAATTCTTCCCTACCTTATTCCTGTGCTGAGATACAGGCTGCTCCAACCTGCTGTAAAATGCTTGATTTCGAGAGTGAGCGAAACTAATGAAAACATTGTTGGGGTAAAACCTAAAGGGAAAGACCTAGCACCAAATCCAATTTGCCATCTGATCTAACTTCTGGAGGCAGTCAAAATGAGCCTTAGAATTCTTCCCTACCTTATTCCTGTGCTGAGATACAGGCTGCTCCAACCTGCTGTAAAATGCTTGATTTCGAGAGTGAGCGAAACTAATGAAAACATTGTTGGGGTAAAACCTAAAGGGAAAGACCTAGCACCAAATCCAATTTGCCATCTGATCTAACTTCTGGAGGCAGTCAAAATGAGCCTTAGAATTCTTCCCTACCTTATTCCTGTGCTGAGATACAGGCTGCTCCAACCTGCTGTAAAATGCTTGATTTCGAGAGTGAGCGAAACTAATGAAAACATTGTTGGGGTAAAACCTAAAGGGAAAGACCTAGCACCAAATCCAATTTGCCATCTGATCTAACTTCTGGAGGCAGTCAAAATGAGCCTTAGAATTCTTCCCTACCTTATTCCTGTGCTGAGATACAGGCTGCTCCAACCTGCTGTAAAATGCTTGATTTCGAGAGTGAGCGAAACTAATGAAAACATTGTTGGGGTAAAACCTAAAGGGAAAGACCTAGCACCAAATCCAATTTGCCATCTGATCTAACTTCTGGAGGCAGTCAAAATGAGCCTTAGAATTCTTCCCTACCTTATTCCTGTGCTGAGATACAGGCTGCTCCAACCTGCTGTAAAATGCTTGATTTCGAGAGTGAGCGAAACTAATGAAAACATTGTTGGGGTAAAACCTAAAGCGAAAGACCTAGCACCAAATCCAATTTGCCATCTGATCTAACTTCTGGAGGCAGTCAAAATGAGCCTTAGAATTCTTCCCTACCTTATTCCTGTGCTGAGATACAGGCTGCTCCAACCTGCTGTAAAATGCTTGATTTCGAGAGTGAGCGAAACTAATGAAAACATTGTTGGGGTAAAACCTAAAGGGAAAGACCTAGCACCAAATCCAATTTGCCATCTGATCTAACTTCTGGAGGCAGTCAAAATGAGCCTTAGAATTCTTCCCTACCTTATTCCTGTGCTGAGATACAGGCTGCTCCAACCTGCTGTAAAATGCTTGATTTCGAGAGTGAGCGAAACTAATGAAAACATTGTTGGGGTAAAACCTAAAGGGAAAGACCTAGCACCAAATCCAATTTGCCATCTGATCTAACTTCTGGAGGCAGTCAAAATGAGCCTTAGAATTCTTCCCTACCTTATTCCTGTGCTGAGATACAGGCTGCTCCAACCTGCTGTAAAATGCTTGATTTCGAGAGTGAGCGAAACTAATGAAAACATTGTTGGGGTAAAACCTAAAGGGAAAGACCTAGCACCAAATCCAATTTGCCATCTGATCTAACTTCTGGAGGCAGTCAAAATGAGCCTTAGAATTCTTCCCTACCTTATTCCTGTGCTGAGATACAGGCTGCTCCAACCTGCTGTAAAATGCTTGATTTCGAGAGTGAGCGAAACTAATGAAAACATTGTTGGGGTAAAACCTAAAGGGAAAGACCTAGCACCAAATCCAATTTGCCATCTGATCTAACTTCTGGAGGCAGTCAAAATGAGCCTTAGAATTCTTCCCTACCTTATTCCTGTGCTGAGATACAGGCTGCTCCAACCTGCTGTAAAATGCTTGATTTCGAGAGTGAGCGAAACTAATGAAAACATTGTTGGGGTAAAACCTAAAGGGAAAGACCTAGCACCAAATCCAATTTGCCATCTGATCTAACTTCTGGAGGCAGTCAAAATGAGCCTTAGAATTCTTCCCTACCTTATTCCTGTGCTGAGATACAGGCTGCTCCAACCTGCTGTAAAATGCTTGATTTCGAGAGTGAGCGAAACTAATGAAAACATTGTTGGGGTAAAACCTAAAGGGAAAGACCTAGCACCAAATCCAATTTGCCATCTGATCTAACTTCTGGAGGCAGTCAAAATGAGCCTTAGAATTCTTCCCTACCTTATTCCTGTGCTGAGATACAGGCTGCTCCAACCTGCTGTAAAATGCTTGATTTCGAGAGTGAGCGAAACTAATGAAAACATTGTTGGGGTAAAACCTAAAGGGAAAGACCTAGCACCAAATCCAATTTGCCATCTGATCTAACTTCTGGAGGCAGTCAAAATGAGCCTTAGAATTCTTCCCTACCTTATTCCTGTGCTGAGATACAGGCTGCTCCAACCTGCTGTAAAATGCTTGATTTCGAGAGTGAGCGAAACTAATGAAAACATTGTTGGGGTAAAACCTAAAGGGAAAGACCTAGCACCAAATCCAATTTGCCATCTGATCTAACTTCTGGAGGCAGTCAAAATGAGCCTTAGAATTCTTCCCTACCTTATTCCTGTGCTGAGATACAGGCTGCTCCAACCTGCTGTAAAATGCTTGATTTCGAGAGTGAGCGAAACTAATGAAAACATTGTTGGGGTAAAACCTAAAGGGAAAGACCTAGCACCAAATCCAATTTGCCATCTGATCTAACTTCTGGAGGCAGTCAAAATGATCCTTAGAATTCTTCCCTACCTTATTCCTGTGCTGAGATACAGGCTGCTCCAACCTGCTGTAAAATGCTTGATTTCGAGAGTGAGCGAAACTAATGAAAACATTGTTGGGGTAAAACCTAAAGGGAAAGACCTAGCACCAAATCCAATTTGCCATCTGATCTAACTTCTGGAGGCAGTCAAAATGAGCCTTAGAATTCTTCCCTACCTTATTCCTGTGCTGAGATACAGGCTGCTCCAACCTGCTGTAAAATGCTTGATTTCGAGAGTGAGCGAAACTAATGAAAACATTGTTGGGGTAAAACCTAAAGGGAAAGACCTAGCACCAAATCCAATTTGCCATCTGATCTAACTTCTGGAGGCAGTCAAAATGAGCCTTAGAATTCTTCCCTACCTTATTCCTGTGCTGAGATACAGGCTGCTCCAACCTGCTGTAAAATGCTTGATTTCGAGAGTGAGCGAAACTAATGAAAACATTGTTGGGGTAAAACCTAAAGGGAAAGACCTAGCACCAAATCCAATTTGCCATCTGATCTAACTTCTGGAGGCAGTCAAAATGAGCCTTAGAATTCTTCCCTACCTTATTCCTGTGCTGAGATACAGGCTGCTCCAACCTGCTGTAAAATGCTTGATTTCGAGAGTGAGCGAAACTAATGAAAACATTGTTGGGGTAAAACCTAAAGGGAAAGACCTAGCACCAAATCCAATTTGCCATCTGATCTAACTTCTGGAGGCAGTCAAAATGAGCCTTAGAATTCTTCCCTACCTTATTCCTGTGCTGAGATACAGGCTGCTCCAACCTGCTGTAAAATGCTTGATTTCGAGAGTGAGCGAAACTAATGAAAACATTGTTGGGGTAAAACCTAAAGGGAAAGACCTAGCACCAAATCCAATTTGCCATCTGATCTAACTTCTGGAGGCAGTCAAAATGAGCCTTAGAATTCTTCCCTACCTTATTCCTGTGCTGAGATACAGGCTGCTCCAACCTGCTGTAAAATGCTTGATTTCGAGAGTGAGCGAAACTAATGAAAACATTGTTGGGGTAAAACCTAAAGGGAAAGACCTAGCACCAAATCCAATTTGCCATCTGATCTAACTTCTGGAGGCAGTCAAAATGAGCCTTAGAATTCTTCCCTACCTTATTCCTGTGCTGAGATACAGGCTGCTCCAACCTGCTGTAAAATGCTTGATTTCGAGAGTGAGCGAAACTAATGAAAACATTGTTGGGGTAAAACCTAAAGGGAAAGACCTAGCACCAAATCCAATTTGCCATCTGATCTAACTTCTGGAGGCAGTCAAAATGAGCCTTAGAATTCTTCCCTACCTTATTCCTGTGCTGAGATACAGGCTGCTCCAACCTGCTGTAAAATGCTTGATTTCGAGAGTGAGCGAAACTAATGAAAACATTGTTGGGGTAAAACCTAAAGGGAAAGACCTAGCACCAAATCCAATTTGCCATCTGATCTAACTTCTGGAGGCAGTCAAAATGAGCCTTAGAATTCTTCCCTACCTTATTCCTGTGCTGAGATACAGGCTGCTCCAACCTGCTGTAAAATGCTTGATTTCGAGAGTGAGCGAAACTAATGAAAACATTGTTGGGGTAAAACCTAAAGGGAAAGACCTAGCACCAAATCCAATTTGCCATCTGATCTAACTTCTGGAGGCAGTCAAAATGAGCCTTAGAATTCTTCCCTACCTTATTCCTGTGCTGAGATACAGGCTGCTCCAACCTGCTGTAAAATGCTTGATTTCGAGAGTGAGCGAAACTAATGAAAACATTGTTGGGGTAAAACCTAAAGGGAAAGACCTAGCACCAAATCCAATTTGCCATCTGATCTAACTTCTGGAGGCAGTCAAAATGATCCTTAGAATTCTTCCCTACCTTATTCCTGTGCTGAGATACAGGCTGCTCCAACCTGCTGTAAAATGCTTGATTTCGAGAGTGAGCGAAACTAATGAAAACATTGTTGGGGTAAAACCTAAAGGGAAAGACCTAGCACCAAATCCAATTTGCCATCTGATCTAACTTCTGGAGGCAGTCAAAATGATCCTTAGAATTCTTCCCTACCTTATTCCTGTGCTGAGATACAGGCTGCTCCAACCTGCTGTAAAATGCTTGATTTCGAGAGTGAGCGAAACTAATGAAAACATTGTTGGGGTAAAACCTAAAGGGAAAGACCTAGCACCAAATCCAATTTGCCATCTGATCTAACTTCTGGAGGCAGTCAAAATGAGCCTTAGAATTCTTCCCTACCTTATTCCTGTGCTGAGATACAGGCTGCTCCAACCTGCTGTAAAATGCTTGATTTCGAGAGTGAGCGAAACTAATGAAAACATTGTTGGGGTAAAACGTAAAGGGAAAGACCTAGCACCAAATCCAATTTGCCATCTGATCTAACTTCTGGAGGCAGTCAAAATGAGCCTTAGAATTCTTCCCTACCTTATTCCTGTGCTGAGATACAGGCTGCTCCAACCTGCTGTAAAATGCTTGATTTCGAGAGTGAGCGAAACTAATGAAAACATTGTTGGGGTAAAACCTAAAGGGAAAGACCTAGCACCAAATCCAATTTGCCATCTGATCTAACTTCTGGAGGCAGTCAAAATGAGCCTTAGAATTCTTCCCTACCTTATTCCTGTGCTGAGATACAGGCTGCTCCAACCTGCTGTAAAATGCTTGATTTCGAGAGTGAGCGAAACTAATGAAAACATTGTTGGGGTAAAACCTAAAGGGAAAGACCTAGCACCAAATCCAATTTGCCATCTGATCTAACTTCTGGAGGCAGTCAAAATGAGCCTTAGAATTCTTCCCTACCTTATTCCTGTGCTGAGATACAGGCTGCTCCAACCTGCTGTAAAATGCTTGATTTCGAGAGTGAGCGAAACTAATGAAAACATTGTTGGGGTAAAACCTAAAGGGAAAGACCTAGCACCAAATCCAATTTGCCATCTGATCTAACTTCTGGAGGCAGTCAAAATGAGCCTTAGAATTCTTCCCTACCTTATTCCTGTGCTGAGATACAGGCTGCTCCAACCTGCTGTAAAATGCTTGATTTCGAGAGTGAGCGAAACTAATGAAAACATTGTTGGGGTAAAACCTAAAGGGAAAGACCTAGCACCAAATCCAATTTGCCATCTGATCTAACTTCTGGAGGCAGTCAAAATGAGCCTTAGAATTCTTCCCTACCTTATTCCTGTGCTGAGATACAGGCTGCTCCAACCTGCTGTAAAATGCTTGATTTCGAGAGTGAGCGAAACTAATGAAAACATTGTTGGGGTAAAACCTAAAGGGAAAGACCTAGCACCAAATCCAATTTGCCATCTGATCTAACTTCTGGAGGCAGTCAAAATGAGCCTTAGAATTCTTCCCTACCTTATTCCTGTGCTGAGATACAGGCTGCTCCAACCTGCTGTAAAATGCTTGATTTCGAGAGTGAGCGAAACTAATGAAAACATTGTTGGGGTAAAACCTAAAGGGAAAGACCTAGCACCAAATCCAATTTGCCATCTGATCTAACTTCTGGAGGCAGTCAAAATGAGCCTTAGAATTCTTCCCTACCTTATTCCTGTGCTGAGATACAGGCTGCTCCAACCTGCTGTAAAATGCTTGATTTCGAGAGTGAGCGAAACTAATGAAAACATTGTTGGGGTAAAACCTAAAGGGAAAGACCTAGCACCAAATCCAATTTGCCATCTGATCTAACTTCTGGAGGCAGTCAAAATGAGCCTTAGAATTCTTCCCTACCTTATTCCTGTGCTGAGATACAGGCTGCTCCAACCTGCTGTAAAATGCTTGATTTCGAGAGTGAGCGAAACTAATGAAAACATTGTTGGGGTAAAACCTAAAGGGAAAGACCTAGCACCAAATCCAATTTGCCATCTGATCTAACTTCTGGAGGCAGTCAAAATGAGCCTTAGAATTCTTCCCTACCTTATTCCTGTGCTGAGATACAGGCTGCTCCAACCTGCTGTAAAATGCTTGATTTCGAGAGTGAGCGAAACTAATGAAAACATTGTTGGGGTAAAACCTAAAGGGAAAGACCTAGCACCAAATCCAATTTGCCATCTGATCTAACTTCTGGAGGCAGTCAAAATGAGCCTTAGAATTCTTCCCTACCTTATTCCTGTGCTGAGATACAGGCTGCTCCAACCTGCTGTAAAATGCTTGATTTCGAGAGTGAGCGAAACTAATGAAAACATTGTTGGGGTAAAACCTAAAGGGAAAGACCTAGCACCAAATCCAATTTGCCATCTGATCTAACTTCTGGAGGCAGTCAAAATGAGCCTTAGAATTCTTCCCTACCTTATTCCTGTGCTGAGATACAGGCTGCTCCAACCTGCTGTAAAATGCTTGATTTCGAGAGTGAGCGAAACTAATGAAAACATTGTTGGGGTAAAACCTAAAGGGAAAGACCTAGCACCAAATCCAATTTGCCATCTGATCTAACTTCTGGAGGCAGTCAAAATGAGCCTTAGAATTCTTCCCTACCTTATTCCTGTGCTGAGATACAGGCTGCTCCAACCTGCTGTAAAATGCTTGATTTCGAGAGTGAGCGAAACTAATGAAAACATTGTTGGGGTAAAACCTAAAGGGAAAGACCTAGCACCAAATCCAATTTGCCATCTGATCTAACTTCTGGAGGCAGTCAAAATGAGCCTTAGAATTCTTCCCTACCTTATTCCTGTGCTGAGATACAGGCTGCTCCAACCTGCTGTAAAATGCTTGATTTCGAGAGTGAGCGAAACTAATGAAAACATTGTTGGGGTAAAACCTAAAGGGAAAGACCTAGCACCAAATCCAATTTGCCATCTGATCTAACTTCTGGAGGCAGTCAAAATGAGCCTTAGAATTCTTCCCTACCTTATTCCTGTGCTGAGATACAGGCTGCTCCAACCTGCTGTAAAATGCTTGATTTCGAGAGTGAGCGAAACTAATGAAAACATTGTTGGGGTAAAACCTAAAGGGAAAGACCTAGCACCAAATCCAATTTGCCATCTGATCTAACTTCTGGAGGCAGTCAAAATGAGCCTTAGAATTCTTCCCTACCTTATTCCTGTGCTGAGATACAGGCTGCTCCAACCTGCTGTAAAATGCTTGATTTCGAGAGTGAGCGAAACTAATGAAAACATTGTTGGGGTAAAACCTAAAGGGAAAGACCTAGCACCAAATCCAATTTGCCATCTGATCTAACTTCTGGAGGCAGTCAAAATGAGCCTTAGAATTCTTCCCTACCTTATTCCTGTGCTGAGATACAGGCTGCTCCAACCTGCTGTAAAATGCTTGATTTCGAGAGTGAGCGAAACTAATGAAAACATTGTTGGGGTAAAACCTAAAGGGAAAGACCTAGCACCAAATCCAATTTGCCATCTGATCTAACTTCTGGAGGCAGTCAAAATGAGCCTTAGAATTCTTCCCTACCTTATTCCTGTGCTGAGATACAGGCTGCTCCAACCTGCTGTAAAATGCTTGATTTCGAGAGTGAGCGAAACTAATGAAAACATTGTTGGGGTAAAACCTAAAGGGAAAGACCTAGCACCAAATCCAATTTGCCATCTGATCTAACTTCTGGAGGCAGTCAAAATGAGCCTTAGAATTCTTCCCTACCTTATTCCTGTGCTGAGATACAGGCTGCTCCAACCTGCTGTAAAATGCTTGATTTCGAGAGTGAGCGAAACTAATGAAAACATTGTTGGGGTAAAACCTAAAGGGAAAGACCTAGCACCAAATCCAATTTGCCATCTGATCTAACTTCTGGAGGCAGTCAAAATGAGCCTTAGAATTCTTCCCTACCTTATTCCTGTGCTGAGATACAGGCTGCTCCAACCTGCTGTAAAATGCTTGATTTCGAGAGTGAGCGAAACTAATGAAAACATTGTTGGGGTAAAACCTAAAGGGAAAGACCTAGCACCAAATCCAATTTGCCATCTGATCTAACTTCTGGAGGCAGTCAAAATGAGCCTTAGAATTCTTCCCTACCTTATTCCTGTGCTGAGATACAGGCTGCTCCAACCTGCTGTAAAATGCTTGATTTCGAGAGTGAGCGAAACTAATGAAAACATTGTTGGGGTAAAACCTAAAGGGAAAGACCTAGCACCAAATCCAATTTGCCATCTGATCTAACTTCTGGAGGCAGTCAAAATGAGCCTTAGAATTCTTCCCTACCTTATTCCTGTGCTGAGATACAGGCTGCTCCAACCTGCTGTAAAATGCTTGATTTCGAGAGTGAGCGAAACTAATGAAAACATTGTTGGGGTAAAACCTAAAGGGAAAGACCTAGCACCAAATCCAATTTGCCATCTGATCTAACTTCTGGAGGCAGTCAAAATGAGCCTTAGAATTCTTCCCTACCTTATTCCTGTGCTGAGATACAGGCTGCTCCAACCTGCTGTAAAATGCTTGATTTCGAGAGTGAGCGAAACTAATGAAAACATTGTTGGGGTAAAACCTAAAGGGAAAGACCTAGCACCAAATCCAATTTGCCATCTGATCTAACTTCTGGAGGCAGTCAAAATGAGCCTTAGAATTCTTCCCTACCTTATTCCTGTGCTGAGATACAGGCTGCTCCAACCTGCTGTAAAATGCTTGATTTCGAGAGTGAGCGAAACTAATGAAAACATTGTTGGGGTAAAACCTAAAGGGAAAGACCTAGCACCAAATCCAATTTGCCATCTGATCTAACTTCTGGAGGCAGTCAAAATGAGCCTTAGAATTCTTCCCTACCTTATTCCTGTGCTGAGATACAGGCTGCTCCAACCTGCTGTAAAATGCTTGATTTCGAGAGTGAGCGAAACTAATGAAAACATTGTTGGGGTAAAACCTAAAGGGAAAGACCTAGCACCAAATCCAATTTGCCATCTGATCTAACTTCTGGAGGCAGTCAAAATGAGCCTTAGAATTCTTCCCTACCTTATTCCTGTGCTGAGATACAGGCTGCTCCAACCTGCTGTAAAATGCTTGATTTCGAGAGTGAGCGAAACTAATGAAAACATTGTTGGGGTAAAACCTAAAGGGAAAGACCTAGCACCAAATCCAATTTGCCATCTGATCTAACTTCTGGAGGCAGTCAAAATGAGCCTTAGAATTCTTCCCTACCTTATTCCTGTGCTGAGATACAGGCTGCTCCAACCTGCTGTAAAATGCTTGATTTCGAGAGTGAGCGAAACTAATGAAAACATTGTTGGGGTAAAACCTAAAGGGAAAGACCTAGCACCAAATCCAATTTGCCATCTGATCTAACTTCTGGAGGCAGTCAAAATGAGCCTTAGAATTCTTCCCTACCTTATTCCTGTGCTGAGATACAGGCTGCTCCAACCTGCTGTAAAATGCTTGATTTCGAGAGTGAGCGAAACTAATGAAAACATTGTTGGGGTAAAACCTAAAGGGAAAGACCTAGCACCAAATCCAATTTGCCATCTGATCTAACTTCTGGAGGCAGTCAAAATGAGCCTTAGAATTCTTCCCTACCTTATTCCTGTGCTGAGATACAGGCTGCTCCAACCTGCTGTAAAATGCTTGATTTCGAGAGTGAGCGAAACTAATGAAAACATTGTTGGGGTAAAACCTAAAGGGAAAGACCTAGCACCAAATCCAATTTGCCATCTGATCTAACTTCTGGAGGCAGTCAAAATGAGCCTTAGAATTCTTCCCTACCTTATTCCTGTGCTGAGATACAGGCTGCTCCAACCTGCTGTAAAATGCTTGATTTCGAGAGTGAGCGAAACTAATGAAAACATTGTTGGGGTAAAACCTAAAGGGAAAGACCTAGCACCAAATCCAATTTGCCATCTGATCTAACTTCTGGAGGCAGTCAAAATGAGCCTTAGAATTCTTCCCTACCTTATTCCTGTGCTGAGATACAGGCTGCTCCAACCTGCTGTAAAATGCTTGATTTCGAGAGTGAGCGAAACTAATGAAAACATTGTTGGGGTAAAACCTAAAGGGAAAGACCTAGCACCAAATCCAATTTGCCATCTGATCTAACTTCTGGAGGCAGTCAAAATGAGCCTTAGAATTCTTCCCTACCTTATTCCTGTGCTGAGATACAGGCTGCTCCAACCTGCTGTAAAATGCTTGATTTCGAGAGTGAGCGAAACTAATGAAAACATTGTTGGGGTAAAACCTAAAGGGAAAGACCTAGCACCAAATCCAATTTGCCATCTGATCTAACTTCTGGAGGCAGTCAAAATGAGCCTTAGAATTCTTCCCTACCTTATTCCTGTGCTGAGATACAGGCTGCTCCAACCTGCTGTAAAATGCTTGATTTCGAGAGTGAGCGAAACTAATGAAAACATTGTTGGGGTAAAACCTAAAGGGAAAGACCTAGCACCAAATCCAATTTGCCATCTGATCTAACTTCTGGAGGCAGTCAAAATGAGCCTTAGAATTCTTCCCTACCTTATTCCTGTGCTGAGATACAGGCTGCTCCAACCTGCTGTAAAATGCTTGATTTCGAGAGTGAGCGAAACTAATGAAAACATTGTTGGGGTAAAACCTAAAGGGAAAGACCTAGCACCAAATCCAATTTGCCATCTGATCTAACTTCTGGAGGCAGTCAAAATGAGCCTTAGAATTCTTCCCTACCTTATTCCTGTGCTGAGATACAGGCTGCTCCAACCTGCTGTAAAATGCTTGATTTCGAGAGTGAGCGAAACTAATGAAAACATTGTTGGGGTAAAACCTAAAGGGAAAGACCTAGCACCAAATCCAATTTGCCATCTGATCTAACTTCTGGAGGCAGTCAAAATGAGCCTTAGAATTCTTCCCTACCTTATTCCTGTGCTGAGATACAGGCTGCTCCAACCTGCTGTAAAATGCTTGATTTCGAGAGTGAGCGAAACTAATGAAAACATTGTTGGGGTAAAACCTAAAGGGAAAGACCTAGCACCAAATCCAATTTGCCATCTGATCTAACTTCTGGAGGCAGTCAAAATGAGCCTTAGAATTCTTCCCTACCTTATTCCTGTGCTGAGATACAGGCTGCTCCAACCTGCTGTAAAATGCTTGATTTCGAGAGTGAGCGAAACTAATGAAAACATTGTTGGGGTAAAACCTAAAGGGAAAGACCTAGCACCAAATCCAATTTGCCATCTGATCTAACTTCTGGAGGCAGTCAAAATGAGCCTTAGAATTCTTCCCTACCTTATTCCTGTGCTGAGATACAGGCTGCTCCAACCTGCTGTAAAATGCTTGATTTCGAGAGTGAGCGAAACTAATGAAAACATTGTTGGGGTAAAACCTAAAGGGAAAGACCTAGCACCAAATCCAATTTGCCATCTGATCTAACTTCTGGAGGCAGTCAAAATGAGCCTTAGAATTCTTCCCTACCTTATTCCTGTGCTGAGATACAGGCTGCTCCAACCTGCTGTAAAATGCTTGATTTCGAGAGTGAGCGAAACTAATGAAAACATTGTTGGGGTAAAACCTAAAGGGAAAGACCTAGCACCAAATCCAATTTGCCATCTGATCTAACTTCTGGAGGCAGTCAAAATGAGCCTTAGAATTCTTCCCTACCTTATTCCTGTGCTGAGATACAGGCTGCTCCAACCTGCTGTAAAATGCTTGATTTCGAGAGTGAGCGAAACTAATGAAAACATTGTTGGGGTAAAACCTAAAGGGAAAGAC